>NC_061510.1:327076572-327376572 GCF_022539505.1 Lolium rigidum
TGTCTCGACCGGATCTATTGCAGGTCGGTTTTACTTGTATCTTTCGACCGAGAACTCGTCCCGGACGCCTATATAAGTGCCTTGGACGACCCCTAGCTGCTTTAGACCACGTTTAAGATAAACCCTAGTTCTTAGTTGTTTGCTCCGCAAAACTATTGAATTCCTACACCATATTGCTTGGATATTGTGTAGATCCTGTTTAAGTCTTGTGTGATCTGTTGTTCCATTGGGAATTAGACGGTTGCAACTTACCGCTTCGTGGTTGGCGGCTACGTGCGCAAGTGTGTGGAGTTGCGAATATCTTGCAGGGGTTGAGAGCTGTTGCATCCGGCGACGGGGACCAATCGAGAGATCTCGTTGCGTCATACAAGTTATCATCCATTACATCGTCGTGTTTCTCCGCTGCTATCATCCCGTGATCATCATCACCACCGTTGCTTACTGAGAAGATCGGGCCACCCCTTATCATCTTGGTATCAGATTTCCAGTTTTCCTCGGTAAGCCATCCACAATCCACCCCATAGTTGAGTTATGAGTGTTTTCCTATCCAGAAAAAGCCAAAAAAAATTAGGGTTAGGGTTTGCCATAGCCATAGCTTGCACTATTTTTGAGTTTTAGTTGATTTTCGTAGTTGTTTTTGCGTAACTTTATCTTTCATCTAGTATTTTAGGGTTTGAGTTTACTCTATCATCTTGTGTTACTTAGTCGTCTAGTGTCAGTTTTTGTTACTCCGAGTCCACATAGCGTACAGTGTGCTTGTTCCCAACCATAGACACGACCTTTCGATATACGTGACTAGGAACTTCCCCAGAAGAGATTAGTTTTACCGCTCGACAGGCTGCTCATTAGGGTTTTGGTGCTTTGCATATCTTGTTGGCCGTGTTATCAAGGAGTTGAGTCATAAAATCAAAAAAAAAAACAAAAGAGAAAATTGAAAAGAAGCAAAAAGAGCTACATAGCTGCGTGTGTTACAAAAAAAAGAAAAATACAAAAAGAAAAGTGAAGTGCTAGTTGAATCAAGCGATAGGCCTAAGTTTCACCCGTAGTTGAGCAATCTTGTGCCTGTTTCGTTGAGCTTTGCTAGCGTCTCTCTAGTGCATTGCAACCTTTCCTCCATATAGTTGCATTGCCCCATTATATCGCCTTGTGTGAGTATCTTTGGTTGTCTACGGTCAGCGCTAGAGCTTGTTATTGGTGCAAATAGGTAGCCTACCTACAGCCCCACATATACCCTGCTTTGTCGTGTGATTGTTCTTATACCCTTGATATTCGCTTCGCTATATCCGTGCACTAGTTGTTAATATAAGTGGTAAGCAATCCTAATTTACTTTGGAACGGTAAGATTTCCTTTTCTTATCAGTTTTGAGTGAGTTGTGAGAGTACCACCATATATTTTTGATTTAGTGCACTAACCTACTAATCATGTCTGCTAGTGATAATAAGATTGTTAACCAGGAAAACAAGAATTCGGCAGATATCATCACATGGAGGGAGTATGAAGCTCTTCGTAATGAGATGCGATGTGAATTCCGCACTAAGGATGATGAGCTTAAGGGTACAGTTGACGAGATCAAACAAACGCTGGATGCTACTAATGTCACCGTCACTGGATTGGCTGATCAAATGACGGATATACAACGCAATATTGCAGATATGCGCCTCGCTATTGAGAATTTGACTGCACAACAACAACAAGACGATGACGAAGATCCTGAGCTTGAAGATGATGCACACAATGCTCGTGGTGCACCTCGTGGTCATCGTCCTCGTGGTTGGGTTCCACTTGGCCGCAATGGTCGTGGACAAGATGAAGAAGATGGATTGGGTAAGCCCAAGTTTTCCATACCCAAGTTTGAAGGAGGAGCCGATGTTGAAGAATATCTCACTTGGGAGCTCAAGATTGAGAAGTTATGGAGCTTACATCCCAACTATTACTGAAGATAAGAAGATCAAGCTTGCTTCTTCTGAATTTGATGGTTATGCATTGCGTTGGTGGGATTCTTTGGTTCGTAACCGCGACGAAGATGGTGCACAACCTATCAGTACATGGCGTGCTATGAAGGAAGTTATGACTTCTTGTTTTGTGCCTACAAATTACATGCGAAATAAATTTGATAAGCTTACACTATTGAGGCAAGGTGTGAAGACTGTTGATGAGTACTACATGGAGATGGAGATGCTTATGCAGCGTGGTCGTGTCCGTGAGTCTCTAGAGATGACAATGCAGCGTTTTCTCAATGGATTGAAGTATGATGTTAAAGGCATTGTTCGTCATTACACCTACACCAATATGAATCAATTGTTACATCATGCAAGAGAAGCTGAATCACAGTTGGCTGAAGAAGCAAAGGTTAAGGGACGTGCTACGGGAGGTGGGCGTTTTACACCCCGTGCGCCTTCTACAGCGTCGGCGCCTTCGATGCGCTCCGCTCCTTACTCTACTCCGCCTAGCAAACCGGTCTCCAATGTATCTAATGCAAAGAAGTCCGGATCTGCTGCAAGTACGAGTGGTTCTAGCATGTCTACAGCGCGCAACCGCGATATGCTTTGCCATACATGTGGTGGCAAGGGTCACTTCAAGAGAGATTGTCCTAACCGCATAGTCATGATTATCAATGAGGACAATGAGTATGAGGCTGGAGATGATGTTGATCCAAATGCTCCGGACGATGATGACTATGACAACGATGGTGAAGATGCATATCCTTCGATGCTCGTACCATTGTTGTGTCGCAGACGTGCTCTTAATGTGTTGCCTAGTGCATCTACTCAGCGCTGCAATTTGTTCCAAACCAAAGCTTTAGTTGGTCACGACAAGGCTTGCAAGGTCATTATTGATGGCGGGAGTTGCCGCAATTTAGCAAGCAAGGAGTTATGTACCAAGCTGAAGTTGAAGTACCTACCGCACCCGCATCCATATTATATTCGGTGGTTGAGCGACAATGGTGAGATGAAGGTAAACCACATGGTGCGTGTTGAGTTTGAGATTGGACCGTATAAGGATTGCATTGATTTTGATGTGGTTCCTATGACGGTTTGTCACCTACTATTGGGTCGGCCTTGGCTCTATGATCGTTCTGTGCAACACAATGGCTGAGCCAATACATATCACTTGGAGTACAAGGGCAAGAAAATTAACTTACAGCCTATGTCACCACAACAAATTGTCAATGAGTCTCGTCAGAAGATTGAAGTGAATTTGGAGGATGCACCTCTAGATAGGCGAGAGATTTGTAATGTCGTGAGTGATATAACGAAAAGTGAGAGAGTGAATTCCTTAGTTTCATTAGCCACCAAAGAAGACATGAGAGAATTTAGTGAGGATCCTACGGCCATGCCTCTTGTGCTTTTGTACAGGGTACGGTCTTGGTTACTAACGACATGACCCCTCTTCCTCTTGGTGTTTATAATGTTTTGCAGGAATTTGGCGACGTGTTTCCGGAGGAGGTACCCGCGAGGACTACCACCATTGCGAGGTATTGAGCATCAAATTGACTTGATTCCCGGAGCTTCGCTGCCCAATAGGGCGCCATATCGCACTAATCCCGAAGAGACGAAGGAGATACAGAAGCAAGTACAAGCGCTACTCGACAAAGGTTATATCCGCATAAGCCTTAGTCCTTGTGCTGTTCTCTGTTATTCTAGTTCCTAAGAAAGATGGTACTTGGCATATGTGCGTAGACGCGTAGAGCTATAAACAACATTACTATTCGATATCGTCATCCTATTCCCCGTTTAGAGGATATGCTAGATGAATTGAGTGGTGCTGCTTGTGTTCTCTAAGATTGATTTGCGTAGTGGTTATCATCAAATTAGGATGAAAGAAGGGGATGAGTGGAAAACAACCTTTAAAACAAAATTTGGTTTATATGAGTGGTTAGTAATGCCTTTGGGTTTAACTAATGCACCTAGCACTTTCATGAGACTGATGAACCATGTTTTGTGTGAATTTATTGGCAAATTTGTGGTTGTCTACTTTGATGATATATTAATCTACAGCCGCAATGAATCTGAACATACTATACATATTCGACATGTTTTGCAAGTGTTGCGTGATAATCAACTCTGTGGTAATCTTGAGAAGTGCACATTTTGCAAAGATAAGGTCATATTTCTGGGTTATGTTGTCTCTAAGCATGGAGTAGAAGTAGATGTGTCTAAAATTGAAGCTATTCAAAATTGGCCTACTCCCATGAATGTGAGTCAAGTAAGAAGTTTCTATGGTCTAGCTGGGTTTTATCGGAGATTTGTGCCCAACTTTAGTACTATTGCTGCACCTTTGAATGATTTGACTAAAAAGGGTGTTGTTTTTGAGTGGGGCGCAGCCGAAGATCATGCTTTTGATGAACTTAAGAGATTGTTAACTTCTGCACCGTTGCTTGCACTTCCTGATTTCAATAAGCAATTTGAGATTGAATGTGATGCTAGTGGTATTGGAATTGGTGGTGTGTTGATGCAAGAGGGTCGCCCAATTGCATATTTTTTCGAGAAACTTTACGGTGCTAAGTTGAACTATCCTATATATGATAAAGAATTGTATGCTTTAATTAGAGTTCTTGAGGTTTGGCAACATTACTTGTGGCCAAAAGAATTTATCATACATTCTGATCATGAAGCTTTAAAATACCTGAAAGCCCAATCTACTTTCCATAAGCGTCTAGCTAAGTGGGTTGAGTTCATTGAGTCTTTTCCATATATTATTAAGCATAAGAAGGGAAAAGATAATATTGTTGCTGATGCTCTATCTAGGAAGAACATGCTATTAACTCAACTTGATGTTAAAATTCCTGGTTTAGAGATACTATGTGATTTGTATGCTACTGATCATGATTTTGCTGAACCATATCGCTTATGTGCTCTTGGTAAAGCATGGGAAAAATATCACATACATGATGGTTTCTTGTTTAGGGCTAACAAACTATGTGTTCCAGAATCGTCTGTGCGTTTGCTCTTATTGCAGGAATCACATGCTGGAGGTTTGATGGGTCACTTTGGTCGTGAGAAGACACTACTCATGCTAGCTGACCACTTTTATTGGCCAAAGATGAGGCGGGACGTGGATAGATATGTGAGGAGATGCATTACTTGCAACAAATCCAAGTCCAAGCTGAAGCCTCACGGTTTGTATACTCCTTTACCGGCACCTACTACACCATGGGAGGATATTAGTATGGATTTTGTGTTGGGTTTGCCGCGTACTAAGAGAGGCCATGATTCTATATTTGTGGTAGTGGATAGATTTTCTAAGATGTCCCACTTTATTGCCTGCACACAAGAGCGACGATGCGTCGCATATTGCTAACCTGTTTTTAGGGAGATTGTACGTCTACATGGAGTCCCGAAGACTATTGTTTACGATCGTGACGTGAAGTTTTTGAGCTACTTCGGAAGACGCTTTGGAGAAAGGCTGGGGACGAAGGCTGCTGTTCAGCACTACTTGCCATCCCCAAACCGATGGTCAACTTCGAAGTGGTGAATAGGACATTGTCACAAGCTGTTGAGATTCATGATCAAGAAGAACACTGAAGGAGTGGGAAGAGTGTTTGCCGCATGTGGAGTTTGCTTACAACGAGGCGGTGCATTCTACCACGGAGCTATGTCCTTTTGAGGTGGTGTATGGTTTCAAACCCATTACTCCACTTGACTTGTTGCCTTTGCCCATACATGAGAGAGTTAATATGGAGGCATCAAAGAGGGCAAATTTTGTGAAGAAGATTCATGTGAAGACTAAAGAGTTGATTGAGAAGAAAGGCAAGAGCAATGCTGCAAGGATGAATAAGAAGCGCAAGGAGATGTTGTTCAAGCCTGGTGATTTGGTGCAGGTACATTTTCGCAAGGATAGGTTCCCGAAGTTGAGGAAGTCTAAGTTGAAGCCTCGTGGTGCTGGTCCTTACAAAGTGCTAGCCAAGATCAATGATAATGCATACTCGATAGATCTTCCAGAGGATGAGTTTGGTGTCAGTAATTCTTTCAATGTTGCTGATTTGACACCATATGATGGAGAAGACCTTGGAGCGTCGGGGTCGACGCCTTTTGAAGGGGGGGAGATGATAAGGACATCCCTACCTCACTACTACCTCCGTCATTACCAACAGAAGATGAACCTGCTGTGAAGCTCAAGTCCAATGAAGTCAGGATTGGACCAATGACACGAGCTCGTGCGAAGCTACTTAAGCAACAGGTGAACTTGTTCCTAAACGATACTTTGATTGATGAGAACTTTATACTACCTAAGTCCTATTACTTATGTATCATCAGGTATGAAGAGGAGACAAGCATCGCACGAGGAAGAGAGGAGCAGCTGGACATAAAGATGGACGTGAAGCTGGACAAGGAGCTGGACATGAAGATATCTCATGGACGCGCGAGGGAGGAGCGGGAGGAATGCGCGAGAGGAGAAGAAGAAGTCCAGGCCGGTCCAGCGCCCGGTCAGACCGGCCCCCACGCCGGGCCGCCCGGTCCCTGGCCCGGTCAACCGGCCGCCAACCGGAGGGAGCGCATCGTACCGGGCAGAAACCGGAAACTTCGCAGTTTCCCGGTTGCCGCCCGGTTGACCGGACCACCGACCGGACCGGCCGGTCCACAGCCCGGTCGACCGGATCCCAGACCGGACCAGTCCGAGTCTGTCTCGACCAGATCTATTCTGGGTCGGTTTTACTTGTATCTTTCGACCAGAACTCGTCCCGGACGCCTATATAAGTGCCTTGGACGATCCCCTAGCTGCTTTAGACCACGTTTAAGATAAACCCTAGTTCTTAGTTGTTTGCTCTGCAAAACTATTGAATTCCCTACACCATATTGCTTGGATATTGTGTAGATCTTGTTTAAGTCTTGTGTGATCTGCTGTTCCATTGAGAATTAGACAGTTGCAACTTACCGCTTCGTGGTCGGCGGCTACGTGCGCAAGTGTGTGGAGTTGCGAATATCTTGCAGGGTTGAGAGCTGTTGCATCTGGCGACAGGAACCAATCGAGAGATCTCGTTGCGTCATACAAGTTATCATCCATTACATCGTCGTGTTTCTCCGCTGCTATCATCCCGTGATCATCATCACCACCGTTGCTTACTGAGAAGATCGGGCCACCCCTTATCACCCTGCAGCCTAAATCAAACAACACATTAGAGTGTACACCAGTCATCACTTTGACAAATGAACAAACATGGTCACGTATTATCAGCATCTATGTTATTATCTGATGAGTTCAACGATTTATTCATACAGAGTTCAGCTGCAGCGAAACATTGGCAAGCCATAAATATGTGGTTGGTCTGTATTTTGCTGCTTCCGGAAGGAGTGATAGTGAAGCGCAGGATCCTGGTGTCCTGGCTTCGCTTCGGTGACGAGCTGTAGTGTACGTCGGCTGCAGTCTAGCAATAGCAAGTAGAACCTCCTGACCAGGGAGTCGTTGTGGCCGCGAGCACCGCCCTGCGCGTTCGCCTGGACTAAGTTCACGGGCGACACCTCGGACGAGCACGCCGACGAAGGATGACAGCAGGGTCTGCCGCCGCGTCCGCCGCTCTCTCCATGACTGCGATGATAAGGATACAGGATATATTGAGGAGGCCCTGATCGGGACGGTGGCCCTGCGGGGCTGAGGGTGCGTTCCCACCACGGCAGCCCGTTGCCGTCCAGGCGGCCTTCGAGTGGAGGACGGGCGCCAAGCCAGGTCGTGGTGGAGCAGCAGCTCCTGGATGCAGAATCCGTACTGTTGGAGACCAGGTCGTGCAGCCTTGCCAGTTGGAAATCTCTTCCACCGCAGCGACCTCGAGCGGTGGCGCTGGCCCCTCAAGCACAACCTCGACCTCCAGGCATAGTTGCAGGGTTCGGGATCGATGCCGCGTTCCGCGATCCTGGGTCGATCGATCCGGAACGGGGATCGGGAACGCGAGGGGATCGATCGAATTCGCTTTTGGGTCGTGATCCCGTTCGCATCCTTCCTCTTCCCATATTAGGGACCTGAAGTATGGTAGGCCCATTAAAAATAAAACCTAAAACCGGTAATTCCTGGGCTTATTAATAATCTTGATTCTACGCCTCTTTTTTCCTTGATTCTGGGCCTCTTTTCCCTTAATTCTGCGCCTCTTCTCCCTTATTATCGATCCAAATCAAAGTGGATCGCGATCCACGATCCAACTTCCCGTACCGGAGATGTGTACCCTTAACCGATCCTTATTCGCTGGTATGTCGAACCTCGTTCCCCGATCCCGTTCCCCGATCCGAGCGATCCGGTTCGCCGGCAACTATGCCTCCAGGCTTTAGCTACGGTGCCCACCACGATTTGTTTTTCAACCAATGAGCCATGGGTGGCCACCGCGATTCGACATCTCCTTTAGGGCTGCATGGCCACAACCATGGCGACGACAACAACAGGAAGGCGTGCGGGCTTGCGCGGCATGCTCGGGATCTCTTGTTGGTGGAGTTGGCGCGCGCCAAGCATCGGCTGGTAGAGGTCCCCTACATGATGACGCTAGCGTACGTGGCCGATATGCTCCTCGCTGGCAGCGTATACGTCATCGCCATGGCCGTGCTGCCGGGCCACTGGATCGGCGCAAGCGGGTCCATGATCATTGACTCGACCTTTCCATCAGCGACCAATCGACGAGGCCGCCATCGATGGCAAACCTTGTCGCTAGCCATGGCGAGGCTCCGCCGGCGTGGCTCCTCGAGCAGCCCGACCCTGGCCTCGTCCTACGCCTGAATCGCGGGATTGAGAATAGGGGACTTAATCCAAATTTGAGGCCTCGCGTGTGTACGTGCGTTTGGAATTTGGATACGATCGTTAGCTATTTGATGACGCTCGATGATGAGCCGTACTCGGCATGGTTCATCGGGAGACGTAGACGAAGCGAACCAATGGACGACCACCAAGGGAGAAGTTCTTTTCAGTACGAATCGTGTCCCTCTCGGAGTCCACTCCTTCCTCCTATCCTCGTCATGCACATACCGTACGAAGCGATTTTATGCGGGACACGGTTTTCATCTGGTTTATTAATAGAGCTCAGATCGGTTTTTTTACGGACGAAATTTTGTTTCGGTTTTTTTGACCTACCAACACCACCGATCCGTAACTTATTAGTAGAAGAGATCAGATCGGCTTTTTTACGGACGAAAATTTGTTTCGTTTTCTTGACCTACCAACACCACCGATCCATAACTTACTATAAGAGATATACATGAAATGATTTAAGAACTTGTTTTTCGATCCACTGCTATGTGCACCATATTCTATGTAGGGAAAAGAAATACATTTGTGATCACTAATATACAATTCGTTGGGTGGAGATACTGACACATTGATTGATTCAGTCCGGACTAATGCCGTTTAAACATAAAATACCACCGTAATAAGTCATATACAGTACAATCGAGACACGTGTGTTCGTAGTTGGCATGAATATTAGAAATGATAAGATTATATGTTACATGAAACATGTATTCCCACATGCATTTAGGTCTAGTGATCAACATGCGTACTTTTCATAAGTGGGAGATTAGTCGACCGATAAATGGTCTTATAATAAAAAAACTAATTCTCAGTCCGCAAAGTTTATGGTGTTCAACAAATTTTTGTCAAATAAAAAGTTTAGATGATAAATGCAGTAAAAATCTGGTTATTAGTTACAAAACAAAAACGATGGCAAGCTTCACCACAACAGGGCCAGAAGTGATTATGTTGAAAACAAAAACAATGATACAAGGTTGACTTTGTAGATGAAGTTGTGTATGAAATTTGGTCTCTTATATAGTTTACAAGTGCGAAAATTATAAAGATTATATGCACTTGATTAATGTTAAGGCCGAAAGGGCAATAAATTAACAAAAACTTTGAATAAAAAATATTATTTTTAACCAATGTATTGTGCATAAATATTGTAAAAAGTTGATAAATACAGAGTCTAGTATAAATGTTTTTGCAAATCATTTCAAACAAAAACATCATTGCACAAATGGTCAAAATACGCGTGTTTTCTCATGTCACCATGGAGTAAATTTACACATGTGGTGAGTATCCAAACATTTTATTCATACTAGCCAACAACATATATCGAGCATTTTAAATTCGTGAGTACCACAAACACTATATTTATATATGCATGATTAAGAAGTGATTTTTTTATCGATTGTTATGTGCACCATTCTCCATGTACGGAAAAATATACATTCCCGAGAACTTATATGCACTTTGTTTGATGGGGACACTGTGATTTTTTTTACTTATATACACTTTGTTTGATTGAGACACTGATTTTTATTTTAAAAATATATTATTTGATTCAGTGTGGACCAATCCCATTTAAACATACAATACTGCAGTAATTAGTCATATAGTACAGTCAAAAAACGTATATTCATAGTTGGCATGGATATTGCTCATTATATAAAAATTATGGTAAAATATCGACTAGTGACTAAAAATATGCATACACAATATTGTGTGCTGCTGATATTGATGACATTTGACTTTTATACATTGAGAAAAGTATATATTCCTTATTGCTATATCAAATTAGGTCTAGTGATCGGCACTTGTACTTTTTGTAAGAGTGCGATTAATCGGCTAGAAGATGGCCATATAACGTAAAAATTATTGTTCCTTGTTCAAAGCCGATGGTCTTCAACAAACTTCTTTTTGTTAGTATGGCATTCTCTTTGGATTACTATAACAACTGTTTTGTCGATCCAATCAAGTTGAACATATATATATTTCTGACTTATCATTCCGTATTCAACTGAAAAAGATAGTATATTATTCCCTACGTTTATAATTACCCCTCGTTCTGTGTTTAGTCAAGGTAAAATTTTACAAAGGTTGACCAAAGAGATACACATTTTATCATTTTCTTCACCCACTAACGTTTTGGTACGATAGCATGGAAGGTGACTTTGCTACTTCTGATGGTGTAGGCTCTCCTTATGTGTTTCAGAATAATGCTTGAGCTCCATTGAGGAAGAGTAAGTAACATCTATTTATTTTGGGAGATTATGGGAAGCCAGCGTAGTCTAAAGGTGAAATCACTATGCACAAGATTTTCATCATGTTGTCAATCAGGAGTTGTATTTTCAAGCAAAAGCATAAACTGTGCATTTCCCGTATCTTCTTCAACTTCTAGGTAGGGAGGTGACCAGCAGACTTTTTCATCTAGGTTGTGCTGATTTTCACTTTGTGATTTTTATTTTTTATTTTCATCCAATGCTGACCATTCCAATTATCCGGAGCTTGAAATTGGGTCAAATAGTTTTCTTTGTCAAGTATTTACTCAACTTTTTTTGTCTTATTTCAGAAGTGAAGTTCGTGCTTTCTACCAGTGGGGTTCAATTTTTCTGACACAAATACTCCCTACGTTCATAAAAGGGTGTCTCAATCTCTATCTCTACTACTTAAAAAGACTAAAGTGGTTCCTTATTCTGCCATCCACGATACGTTTGGTCGTCCAACCTACCTACGTCCATCGATCGCTAAACGCAAACATCCTTCGTCGTTTGCCCTCACGCGTGCGCTGACAGGTGGGCCAAGCCAGCAGGAAACCTCCTCGTCGTGCTCCAATCCCAACCCCAATCCCTGGATCCGATCTCACAATACCTGGGGCAGGCGGAGGCCGCCGCCGTTGTGCTCCTCCTGCCGCTCACCCCGACCACCACTGCGGCAACGACGACGACAAGGATGGAGACAAGGCGGCAGCGCCGTCTCCAGTGCAATCCGGAGAGCGCCGTCCACGCCGCCAAACCAACTATCCTGTGAACCTCTCGGTCCACGTCATTCATGCTTGGCTTCCCACCATTGATCGACTTCGCCTTTCCCGTCCCGATGCAGTGACCGCCCGCCCGCGTGCCCTGGACCTTCCGCCGGCTCCCGGATCCATCTGCCTCTTGCAGCCGTCGCCAGCCCCCTTCTACCTCGAGGTATGAGTGGGTCTCGCCTCTAATCGCTAGATCCGCCTGAGGGTCTGGGACTAGCTACGACAAAGAAAAAACACTGCACGAGGAGGATTTGATTCCCAGATGCGTGACTTGCTTAGGCAATCAGCGGGCTATGCAATTTTTTTCTGTCAGCAGCGAGGTGCTGATTCATTTGGGCGAACAGAAAACTGCTCGACAAAGAAAGCATAGCGCGCATGATTTCTATTCATGCGGTGGGGAAACAGATGATGTGATGCTGGTTTCTGAAATGATAGCATCCACTTAGCAGTTAGGCAGTACCATATTGGCCACCTTTTGATTTAACTAACTTCACGTTATGGACACAAAATATGCTTGGTGTATGTGGACTCGATCCACTATTTTTTTTTCATTCCTCTGCATTTGTCATCATTTTCTTTGTACTGCTTTGTTCATTACTCTGCATTTGTGTTCATTTTTTTTAGAACATGGACTGCTGAATGCTGATATATTGATAATAACCACATTTTGTAATAAGATACCTTTTATTTGAAAGTTTTCAGTGAATTTTCAGAGAAACCTGGATTTTCAAAATATCATACAATTTTATGTCATGTGTACGAACTATTCAGCGAACTAAGAGGGATTAATTTTGGCTTTTTGAACAGATTTAAATTAAATACTACTAAAGATAGGTCTAGGCCAAACGAGGCAGCAGAGTCCGTTTCTGGTGAGAAACGGGGTGGAGACGATGCAGGAGAGGGCAAGAGATAGAGCGAGAGTGGAGTCGTCGGAGCTGCCGATGTGGGGTAAAACGGAGATCACCGGCGGGGATTTATTGAGGCTGCACCACCGAATCAAAATCCTAGGCGCCGTGAATGTGGCCAGGTTTGATTGGCTAACTAAGGAGTGCTGGGCAGGTGGGGAAGATGCACGTGTCGCGACGGTGCATCGGAAATTGGCGAAGGCTCGTCTCGGCAAACAAGAAGCTATGGATACATGCGCGTCTAGCCGCAAGCCGTCTTCATTGTTGTTCATGCAGTCCAACAGTATTCTACACACGAATGACATCCATTGAGGAGATCTCTTAAATAGCATCGGATGCCACACAAGCCTGATGGCTAATGTTTCCGCTCCGTTGACGACCCCCACCAACGCCTCCAATGACATAAGATTTGTTCTCCCTGGTCAGTACCTATCCTCCTTTGGTAATCATCTATTTCCAATTCTTTATGCATGCTCCGATGACATAAGTTTGCTGACCGCATTCTAGATTTATGTGATGATTTGCTTGTGTCAGGTGCAAAATCAGACAGATTCTCTATGGACAAGAATCTGGGAAAAAAGGATCCCTCCCCTACTGAATTATGTATGTTAGATCAACACGGAAAATTTCTATTTCTGTATATATCTTTAGTCTATCCATTTGCAGCGATAGCCTTCGAATTTACAATCATGTTGCTGATTTATTTCGGAAAATGGCAGGTCTCATATCAACTCTCCTGCTGATATTCTTTTTGGTCTAAGATTATATATAGGTTCAGATTATATTATTCTGCAGTGCTGTTGCCGAATGCTCCAGCTTTTATGATTGTCTTTCCATAATTTAGCAGCATCTGCTATTAACGGTGTGACTTATTCCTTTCCAAGAAGTTATGATTTATTCCATTCAGCATTACCTTTATATATAATTTCTATTCCATAAATCATAAACAAAAGAATCTATGATGTGTACTGGCAAGAGGGAGGAACTAATGAAAAAAATTAGTTTCCAGAAAGCAGTTTATGAGGGACTTGTAGTTCAGTTTTACGGCGTTGATGGCAACTTATCTATACCTAAATACTGAACGTTCAACTACTTTTTTGCGCCTCCTGTTGTCTTTCGCCGTTTGCATCACTTACTCCAGGTTGTTGTGGTGTTGATGGGGTGTGTGTTGTGGGTAAAATTCAACAATGTTGTTCCTAGGCTAGAATGTTAAACAACAAGGTGTATTCCTCTTAAGAACAAAGCTATTGAGGGGTTATCTTTCAGATCAAGCATTAGATACTTGGTGTGTCTCTTAAATAATTCCACTTGCAGCCATGTTCGGATTGGTTACCTCTTTCGAGTTGTTCTTGCTTCTTGTTTTATTATATATGTCAAATGCAAAAGATTGATAATTTCCTCTGTTTTTTAAGCCCGATTTAAGGTGTTGTTATACCATACAGAGGTAATGGACTATTGAAGTGTAGTTCCCATCAGACTGATTTGTTTATTACTAATTCATATGTCTATTTGACTTTTAATCCCCGAATTGGTGCATACCGAAATGGTGGACAGAGAGATTCTTAATCTGAATATAGTTGGTCTTTCGATTTGTTTTTCTATGCTTAAGCCTGGCCCTTTTATTCTATAGCCGAGGAGGTCCTTTTGATTGTAATGGTCCAAGGTAGCTCCATTTAGTCTTGCTTGGGCAGCAAATGCCTAACTCATACTTGGGTATTGTACTATTGCTCTTCTGCATCCTCTTTTTATTATTTGCATTTGACACTAAAGCGAAAAGTAATAGCTATTTCCTTAGGTTAGGCAAGAAAATTGTTGGGTAAATGATAATGGAGCCAATAAACTAATGTATTTGTTCTTCATTTTGAGCTTTGGGCAATTTGCTTTGGCCACTAAATCTCTGCTTGCTGGAATAGATAGATTGCTATTTTGGTGTCTTGTGAAGGACACATCTAGGGGTTTGTATTGTAACCTTATGTCAATCCTCAATCGATATTTGGATAATTATATGTCAATGGTTACTCGCTTCGCTGGAAAAACGGTTAAATGAATGGTATTAATATGTATAGGTACACCTCATTATTAATATCTAGGATAATGACACTATGTTCAAAAATAACTGGAACTATCATAAGTGTCATCCTCATGAGTCCTCGCCTATTGGTTACATATGGCCTTCGGTTGGAGATGTTCTTAAGCTATAACACCAATCTTCAGTTCGCACTTTTGATTGACTACTACCTCAATTCGGATTTAATCGATGGCGGACACCCTGTACATGCTATATTAGCTAGGCACCACACCGCTTCGATTTTATCCAAACAGAGTGAGTACAACTTAGGGGTTGCTACTATAGTTTTAGACTTCATCATGTTAATCCAGTGCTATCTGGATACATTCTTGTTTGCAGGTGTAATCCAATTTCTTGTCTTCTTGCACATTTATATTCATCATGCTTTAGAAACGCAAATTATTTCGCACCCGTTGCAACGCACGGGCAAATGTCCTAGTTTATATAAATTTGGATGTATCTAGATACTAAAATGGATCTATACATACATCAAAATTTTAACAAAGTTGAAACAGTTTTGGCGCTATTATGGTCTTATAAGTTTATCTTTCATGTTTCAAGCCATCTTATGTGTCCAACAATACTTGGGCCAAATTCTATTGAAAATATGGACATGTGTGGAAACTCGCGCTATTATGATCTATATTTTTTTATACAACATGGCTAATTATAGTTATTGATTATCTTTTTTGTTCATGTGTAGTAACACGCGGGTTTGCGTGATTTTACTCACAAACAGTGGAGGACTGACTGAAGTTGTGTTGCGTCTCTCTATCAAGCTTCTACAGTAGCACGATCGGCATCTGTGCCACCTGCGCGTCGTAGTGCAGTACACTAGACTTTAGGTCCAACCACCACTAGCTAGTCTAGTATGGAAGCATAAGTGAGTTTCACCATACTTAGTAGTGGAAGAGCTATGTGCAAATCAGAGGGGCCACTGCCCCCCCCCCCCCATCCGTCACATTGTCTTAGCCACTTTTATACTGAAATAAATTTTTATTTTGCGGGTCGCATGGTCTCAGACATCAGCAAGGCATGTTATATTCAGATATCAACTCCAGACATGTTAGGAAAATAGTAGAAGCAATATATAGGACTAGTAGAATATCATACTTTGATGTAATATTGTAAATTGTATAATGCCCGAATTTCATGTATGGGATGCTGATACCAATAAAAAAATTGAATTCATAGTCACACAATGGGAAACAATTTACGATTTTTTTGTGATGTTGTATGTCTTATGTGAACAATTTTCGTGGCCAAGAAAATATCCTTTTCGAGAGCAAATAAATGATCCAATCAAGAAACAAAATTGTATAGTAATTTTCAATCACTATAAGAAATAGTCAACGTGCTAACGGCCAGAAGCCGTCGGCACCTCACGATGTTAGCATAGCCGAGTTTACCATCAGCGTAGGCCATGCTGACGGCCCGTCGGCATAGAAGTTAACGGCCGTTTGTTAGTTTTCAAAAAAAACTATAATTTTATTTTTTAAATTTTTTGACAGTAATCTCTAACCATACTTAATATCTATTCGAATTACTTATTAATAATCAAACTTCCCACTTGGTCATCCATCGCTTAACTATTTCGTTTCTATTGGATGAGCTTCCGACTTAGAAGTTATATATTGCTGACAATAGTACCCTATCAATCATATTAACCCTTACGGGATGACATCACACTTCTTTATTATTTTAATTTCAAAAAAATATTTGACTAATCAACAATGAATAGGTAATAATAATCTTGAATTCAAATAACAATAAACTGAGTTTTATTTTTTTATAAAACATCGAAATCTAAACCTGAAAAATCTCCTATTTCCTTTTTGATTTTGAGGAATGTGAAAAACCCTAAACGGCCGTAGGAAGTTAAATCAGATGGAGAATTTTCCGTAGATACATTTTCATATAATTTTTTTTTAATTGAAGGTCGTATGCAACTAGAAAAGCCATTTTACCGAAACATGACGCGATTTTAGAAAAATAAATTCGAAATGTATGTTTCTTAATTTTTCTTGCAACTAGATGGCATAACACATGGACATCATGAACGATTTTATTTCTTGCAATTTTTATCATTTTATTTTATTTTTTTGAAAACTAGAAAGGCGATCGACGGACGGACCGTCGACATATGGTTTTAGGATTGTCGCGGTTGCATCGCCGTCACGGCGAAAACTTCCTAGGTAACGTGTCCCATACTACACCGACGGCTTATATACACCAACATCAGTTCCTACGCCGATGGTGGCCGTCGGCCTAACTTGCCCCTACGCCGATGACCCTTCTGGGGGGCTGCCCGACTCGTGCTCGATGCCGACAGCCGTCAGCGTAGGTTCATGGCAACGACACCTTGAGTGCCTCCTATAGTGAATCCATATAGGATGTCTGCACCAACGCATACAAAGTTGTTTGAATTCTGTAACTATTTTTGCAACGCTTATCCTATTGATTACCAACATGTTTGTATGTGTTGCATTATATTCTTGCAACACCCAAAAAACAACGCATTCATAGCCGTTGGTAAAGTCTTTCAACACCTATATTTGCATTTAGATACGCTTAGATGCGTTATTGTAGGGGAGTTGTTCTTGTAGTGTGAGTAGAATAACCAGTTGAGTTGTACTCCGACCATCATATGTCTCAAACCAACGGAACACTTGTGAAGGTTGCAACAAAAGTTTCAGAAACCGGAGAAAACAACGTATTTCATGATCATCAATTTTCAACAGCACATGCATCATGTGCTCATTCATTCTAGTCACCATCCATCAAGAATCAGGATCACCTGGATTAGATCAGGCAAGCAAAACCATCCATCTGAATAGTGTGTAAACAGAGCAATGCATGCTTTCCAAACTTGACAAAGGATATCATGTAAAGAGATCAATGTATCATGCATGGGAACAATGCCTCTCTCATGCAGTAGTTAGCCCTTGCATGGTGGCAGGGAGGGCAGCCACCAGGGCTGGATCTCGGTCTACTCCGTTGGAGGCGTTGCTCGGTAGCGCATCCTTCTTCATATACTCATATTCCTGGCAAGGGTGGCCAGTGGGATGGGGTGTCGTTGATGGAGGTTTTGGCAGGGACCATGGGAGCCAAGGCAGCGACCCAGATGATGGTGGCAGCACCGGTCTCGCTGTTTCTGGCGATCTAGCTAGCTGCAGGTTTAGGGAGGCACGGCCGCTAGTGAAAATCGAGCCTGGCTTCGGTCATGGCGGATGATGGTGGCGCCTATGCGTCACTACCTTGTTGAATACATCGTTGATGCATCCTTCGTCTCCTCGCCCGTGCTGCTCCGCGTGAAAACCCCAGATCTGGGTCTACCGGATCAAATGATGACAACACGCATTGACGACAATTGATCTCGCCAGCGTGGTGCGCGCAGTCTCTACGGAGGATGCGCGTTGAGGTGCTCTCTGTTGCCATGGTGGTGTCATTAACATGATCGGCTGAGCTTATGCGGATCTAAACTATGAACATTCCTCGGCAGTTCGATGGTGGTGACTAAGATTCTGGTAAACCGGATGAACGCTCCCATTTCACCTAGAGGGCGTCGAGGGGTATGTGATATGTCTCTTAGCTGATGGAGGAAATTTATTGTTTTCGCGGCATAAGGCCATGCTGCCATGATTTTTACCTATTGTCGGATTTGTAGGTGTTGTGTGTAGGCTAGGTTTCAGATTATTTGATGTATGTGAAAGTGCATGGAGCCCCCATGTGTGGTTTTGGTAATTGACGACAATCCCAATGGACTAATGTTTGCATTGAGTCATATTTTGTAGGAGTTGTCCATAGGCAATGCTTGAAGCATATGTTGACTTCAAGATTGCAATAAGAAGAATTTGATGAAGGATATCAAGTGTTAAGTATGTCTTGAAGATAAAGATGAAGTGAGCCCTCAAGTTTAACTTCAAGACATCAACATGATGAAGAATGAAGAAATGAAGTGCAAGTTCAAGATGAGCCAACTCGAAGAGATCATATGCTTGAACTTGCCATCCATATGGTGATCATGGATATGTGAAGGCATGCCCAAAGAAGAGGCTCTACCATAGGAGTATGGGGGAGCAATTTGTAAGTATTCAGCAAGCTAGTGTAATCAAGAAAGGTGTTCCATCTTGAGGTGGACAAGATCGTCATCATCAACTATACGCAAGGCAAAGGTAGGATCTTGATAGGGTTTGTTTCTTACCGGTATCGTGGTGTTAGTTCTGAGACCGGGTTATAGGATAGATAGCCGTACTATCAAGAGGGGCTCTCAAGTGAGTAACTTCATCGTATCCTTCAGAGAAAGCTCAAACTTTTGCATCATTGGCATCATCTTTCTTGGTTCTTATTTGGTTCTTATCCATGAGTGGATTTAGATCTTGTATTAATCTCCATGACAATCTCTAGTTCATCGAAACCGGATTTCATATGCATTCTCTATTGCATTTTCGATATTGGTGGTTTTACCGGTTTGTATTCTATAGAAAGGTAAAAACTTTATTCATTTGTTTCTACCTTACCTTGTTGTACTATGATTTTTCTATGCATATTATTGTAGAGCTCGTTTTTTGTGATTTCAACGAGCCCAAGATCATCGAGATCGGAGTCCGGATGCAAAAGTTCTTGAAGTTTTTGTACCGGACTATTTGGACATTTCGCGGGGGCGGAAGTTCCGGTCTTCGGGGCCGGTACTACCGGTCGGGCGATAGTACCGGTCAAGTTCCACCCAAGTTCCGAAAATGTTGTTTTTGCACGCAGAAAATATAGTGTAAGCTTCCCGGGGGCACCCTACTTCACCCGGAAGTTGGCCGGTACCGCTCCAGATGACCGGAAGTTCCGGTTTTGATGAGTTTTGTGCTTAACGGGTAGATTTCTCTTGCCATATTTAAGGGGGTCTTCTTCCCCAAAGTTTCCCAACCGTTTGAGCTCGTTTTTGCCTCCATTGTTGACCTTCTTTGAGCTTGCTATCTCCCTCTCCCTCCAATGATTCTTGCATCTGTTTGAGAGAAAAGATAGAGGAGATCTAGATCTACATCTTCACCAATCAAATCTCTCTCTCTCTCTCTCTTTGTAAGGGGATCCACCTAGATCTAGATCTTGGAGAAACTTGGAGTTCTTTGTGGATTTTCCTTTGTTCTTCCTCTCTTATTCCCCCACAAGCTTTTGTAGCTTTGGTTGGTATTTGGGAGTGAATGATTTGCCATTGCATGTGGTGCATCGGTTTGAGCTTTCCATAGTGATCCGTGGAAGTGAAAGTGAGGAGCTTGTTTCTCTTGGGTTCTTGGAACCCTAGACGGTTTTGAGGCCTTTGTGGAAATTTCTTGGGAGCCTCCAATTAAATTGTGGATACGTGCCCCAAGCTTTGCGTAAGACCCGGTTTTCGCCTCGAAGGAAATCCCTTAGTGGAACTGTCGAGGGTGCTCCCCGGCAATGCCCTCCATAGGGGGCTTAGGGTAGATAGAATCATGTAGGCTGACACGAGACATCGGTTATCAAACAAGAGGGCAGAGCGATTTACCCAGGTTCGGGGCCCTCGATGAGGTAAAACCCTTACGTCCTGCTTGTCTGATCTTGATTGCTGAAAATATCGATTACAAAGGGGTGCCGAAGGTTTCGACTGTGACTTTCGTCGAGAGGCTAAGTTCTATGATGACCTAGCTCTAAACTTACGGTGGTTAAAGGCTATTGATTATCTGTCCCTCGGCAGCCCCTCTCCTGGCCCTTATATTGGGAGCTAGGTCTCGAGATGTCTGTCCGGGTACGAATAGGTTACAAAGAGTCCTAGATCTAATCTTTCCTTGTATTATTCGTCTTCTCGCCTTGTTCTTCAAGAATTCTTCTTACTAACCGACGTAGCGCCCACCTGGCCATCGAGTGTCCTCATGGGCCCCTGGTTGGGCCGTAAGAGGTAGTGCAACATTAGTTACTCGAAGGGTAATGCCCACATCAGTAGCCCCCGAGTGACTGGCCGAAGATACTTCGGGCAGGGACTAAAAAGAGGTCTTCTGTCGAATGTTCGCCTTAGTCGATAAATCTTGACTTCCCTACAACAGTAGCACCTTCTTTTTATCGGGTGCGCGTTCAGCGCTCCCAATGGGAGTAGCCCCCGAGTCTAGGTACGGATGCTTGCAACCGTGCGTAGACTCAAGTTGTACTACTCGAAAGTTTTCTTCTGCCGAAGATTTTTGTAATATACCAGGATCACCCGATATATTATAGAACATCATGACTTTAAGAAAAGCTTAGTACATAAAGGATATCGAGTAACGTGCCCAACGTTGCTGGTTAACTGTCGATGGCAAAACAACGTTACCCTAAACAGAATCAAGTCCCCGGGCATGATCCTGGAGTGCAAAAACTTTTGTCGGGTGTGTAATCAGCACTCCCGATGGGAGTAGCCCCCGAGTTTGGGTGCGGATACAATCTTCCTTGAAAAAGTCTTCGGACCCAACTTATATCGGGTGCGCGTCCAGCGCTCCCGATGGGAGTAGCCCCCGAGTCTAGACATGGATGCTTGCATATGTGTATAGACTCAAGTTGTTCTACTCGATAGTTTTAATTTCCTTCGGATGCTTCATGTGGAGTCAACACTTCTCATGACATCATTGGTGATGTAGCAACTGTTGCGGTTTGATTGACAGGTCGTGACCTAACGGGCCCACTCCACTTCTGCGCGGTCCAGTTTAGGAAATGACCAGTACTTGTGCAGTTACCAAGATGTCTCCTCGATTTCCGCACACAATGATGAAAAAAGGTCCTTTAATAAATTTAAGGCAACGACACGTGGCCAACCAATCTCAAACTCCTTTTAGTTTATAACCTCAGAGGGCAGATTTTACCCTTTCCACGCCTTATTCTCACACCCTTTCTTCCTCCTTACTCACAACCGCTGCGCCGCCGCCACCTTCGCTTTTTGGATCTTTCCCAGATCTCACGATGGTGAAGAAGAGGAGCCTTACTCTCGCCGCTGGCGCTACGACTAGCGGCGTTGCTATCAAAGCTTCATCAAGCACACCCAAAAAGGGTGCATCAGATGTTCCTCCTCCAACTCCTGCTCCACCCGCACCGGAGAGCTCCACAGCCGGACCCGCGCCCGGCGATTGGCCGGTTTCCACAACCACCAAGCGCGACGAGAAGAGGGCTCGAATCGTTGGGATAATCTCATCTGGCGAGGGGAACGTCATTCTTCCAGGTGCGGCTTCGCACCCCAATCCCCCCGCCGGTTTTACTGTCATGTTCTTATCATTTCTTTATCGCGGTCTCTCCCTTCCGGCTCACGAATTCCTCCGGCTTCTCCTTCGAGTGTACGAGATTCAATTGTGGCAATTAACCCCTAATTCAATCCTCCACCTTGCTATCTTTATCACCCTGTGTGAGGCTTTCTTGGGAATCAAGCCTCATTTTGGTCTGTGGAAGAAGATCTTCTTCGTGAAGAGATACAATTGTAGCAACGGGTCCTTCGTCACCGGCGGGGTTGGATTTGTTGTCCGTAAAGAGGTTAACTACTTCAGTTTTCCAATGAAAGAATCTGTCCAAGGATGGAGGCTGAAGTGGTTCTACATCAGAGATTCACCAACAGTCGATACTCAACTTCCCCAATTTGCCGATGTTTTGGAGGCCGTGCCTAGAAGCTCTTGGAAGAATATCCTCTCAGCCGAAGAAAAGCTAGCAGCCGATAGATTATTCGAGAGATTTCTTCGAATCAAAGAATCTGACAGCCAGACCATGATAGGCACCGAGGTAGCCGCCGTTATCTTGAAACGTCGAGTCCAACCAATCATGTCTAGGGCCCACCCGATGTGGTTGTATTCAGGCCCCAAAGACGAGACTAGAGTGAACGTCGCTGAGTTATCCGAGAAAGAGCTGCTTGATGAAGTTAGTCGCCTTACTCATTTTAGCCAAGAGGACTCGATTCCACTTATATCTCTTCAAGCGCCTTTCGATGTCGATCATCCACCGACCGAGGTAATTCTTTCTTTGTGTTTGCATTAACCAGTTGCTTCCAATCTCACAGTTTTCATTATTCTTACTCAATTCTTTCGACAGATCCCGTTAGCTCCCGAATGTTCTCAAGACTTGTCAAATAACACCACTGAAGAAAGAAACCCTTCCGTTCTCGTAAACCCCCATATGGATCCAGAAGATGAAGGAAATGATCCGATGAATCCTGAAGCTTTTTCCATAGATCCTAAATCACTTGCTAACGACACCAGCGATACAGCGGAGTCGAATCATGATCATGATGTTGACCGCATTGCCTTTGTTGATGCAGCTGCGGAGAAGGCCGACGTGCTGCCCGCAAAGAGATCGTCCGGTGGCTTTGCCGATGAGGATGATCTTTTTGATCTATAAGTCCTTACTACTTTACTCAAACTCTGGTTTTGATGGTGTTTATTTGTATTCAGCTCACATCTTATCTAATGCGCGTACTTGCAGTGAGGAAGGCTTCATAGAACCTCCACCAAAGAAGGCCAAGACGAGCTCAAGCAAGCCAGCTCCGGCAGCCTTTGAGGCTTCGGCTCCGACCATGGCTCCAGCGGCTCAAGTCTCTACAGCTTCTTCCCTCTCTAAAGGTAAGGAGATTCCTTCGGCTGTTGTGGACACAGCTTCACCTTCTGAAAAGCCTATAAGCTTTTCCTACTTTGATAGTACGTTCATCTCCGGTAGCTCAAGAGTGGATCTTCAAATTATAAATTTTCTGAAAATTATCTTACTGCTTGTTAACGGTCGCCTTTTCTCATATTCCTAGAATTTCGAGCGGTTATTTCTTCCCTGGAGGTCTTCGCCTCCCATTTTACTTCTCTCAAAGATGATAAGGCTCGACTGCAAAACGAGGTCGAGTCTTCTTCTTCGAAGCTTGATGGCGCAATGAAAATAGCTGCCGAAGCCCGCCAAAGCGCTGATTCTTTGAAGGGGGAATTGGAGAGGCTGAAGAACAAGCTGAAGGATGAAGAAACCTCGAAGCTTGTTGCCGAAGCTCAAAAGAATGAGGAAGATAATCTCCTTCGCCAATCCGTTTTGGCCTTGCTTAGTAATTCCCACCAACTTGTTTGTCAATTCCTCTTTTCTTAACTCAATCATGGTTAACGCATTTTTCCTGTTTGTTCTTTGTAGAATCTGCCGATATCTCTGCTGACGTTTTGAAGAAACTTCCTGATGACTTGCCTGTCGATGCTTTATCATTGACTCTCGAATCTCACAAGCTTATTCAATCTCTTCTCCGGAAGAACAAAGGAGTCATGGCAAGGTTGCACTCGATGATTTTCCCCAAGGTCGACCAGAACAAAACTCTGGAGCAGCTGATAGACACTTTTGCTGTCGACACAAAGGGAGTTATCGAGGTATTCAAACACACTTCATGCACCTACGGCGCTCTCCTAGCTTTTCAGCTTATGATGGGTCATGGCTTTTACGCCGATATTGAACAAATGACCAAGGAGCTGCCAAAGGAACAAGATGGGCGACTTATTGATTTAAGTGTCCATAAAACTTCAGCGCTCAAGTGTGCTCGCCAGCTTCTCGAATTAGTTTCATCAAACAGATCAGCTATTGGCCCGAGCTTGTCAGCTCAGACCCAAGCCCCCTGACATCTTTTTCATTGAACTGTAATCTTGCTTGTTTTTAAGACAATTTCCTATCATAAGACTCTTTGATTGTAACGAATTCCATATTGACAATGTTGCTGATACCCTTGTGCTGCAATACTTTTAAAGTTTCGACTGCACGCTCCCGATGGGAGTTAATCCCAATAATGATCTCATATGCTCCATTGTGTTATTAATGGCATACCTTTGCAGGTATTTCCTGTACCTTCCTTCACCGATGATTCTTTGGGTGCTTCTTCTAAAACTGATCGCCTCCAGCGTATGAAAGCTCGGATCGCCCAGATGGAAAAGGACATGCGTGGTATTTATGGTATGGCTGCTATTGTAAGCAAGACGAGCGAACTAGCCGTCGACGCGGAACGATATGCCCTTGCTGAACTGCACAAAGCCATAGAAAGCTTGAATTGTAAGTATTCTAACTTTCTGCTTCTGGAATAAGAATGATCAATGATCCCTTGATTTGATTTGCTTGATTGCCTCCTGCAGTCGTAGCTCTGAACTTATCGGAGGAGAACAAGCGTATTCATGAACGTGTAAACGCCTTGACTCATCTTGGAATTCTCGAGGATGTCTTCTGGTGGAATCAATCGAAAGCTTCCGTTATCGCGAAGTTTTAGGATCGATTGCAACAAGTGCACCGATTTTTCACCATGTGCCATACTGTCCTAGAATAACATGGAAGGTTATGTTTCCCCTGGATGCAGTTCCTCCTACATTGCTGGCTTTAATGTCTGAATTTGGTAACGTCAGGAAGATCCGAAGGTTGGTTCGTTCACAACTGGTTGCTGGGGCTCAATCCGCTTTCGCTCTTCTCCTGTCGAAACATCCAGTCATAGATCTGATGGCCGTCGCAAATGGTGATGGCGATGTAGGCCATCTTTTCGACAAGGTTCTTATTCCTTCTACCATTGTAGCCGACCGGTTGGAACATAGTTCAAAGGTAGTTGGAAAGGTTCTAGAAGGGGAGTCCTGAAAAAATTTGTTATGCTTCACGTGATATAAACACTTGTTGCATCCGAATATTCGGATGCACTGCCCGATGGGACTTGTATGTATGTATTTCCCTTTTAATTGCTTGTAGATGTCGTTGGCATTTTTTATTAATAGAGTAAATCTTAATTACTCATTGTACATGTGTATTATGATGTATATGTATGTTTATCGGTAGCAAATTCTTTGAGTGATCAGCTCGTGTTGCAGGTTTTGCTAAACCTGTTGTATGTGCAACTTTGCTTTCAACCGATGTATGACTTGACAGCAGCTCCCGAACAAATCGATGGAGCTATATATGCCGATGATTTCGTCGCTTTTTAGTACTTCTGTAGTTTAAAGTACCGGTCATGAGTCGTTTTGTATGTATATGTTTGTTATCCTTGCTATCTGCAGCACTCGCGTAATCTTGAGGCTTGTTTAGCAAAGGATATAAAAAAGGTTCACACCAATTTTGCATCATAGCACTCGCATTTTCAGAGGCTTTGGATTGCAATTTTGGGTGTAATTTCTAGTAAACCAATGTTCGCTATAGTATACAAAAAGAGTTCTTGATAAACTTGTTCGGGTGCCCCGAATTGCTGTGATACTTCAAAATAAACGAAACTTGAGTCTTTATTAATAAAAGGAAGCTAATAACGAAGTGGCTAAATAAGCCTTATTAAAATGAAACTTCTAAGGAAGTAAAACACGTAAAGCGAAGCCCATCCTTGTTTAAACAGAAGGAGGGTTCTTCTTATCTTCAATCTTGTCAAGGGATCTGTTGGCTTTGGATGCATCGATGACTTCACTAGGAGCAAGCGCCAGAGTTTTGTCATCGTCGACTGAAGCCTTGTTAATAGCTGCCGAAGGCCCAACTGCCGAAACTCCTTGTATAGAGTCGTGTGGTTTCTTTTTTGATTTCTTGATTTTCTCATCCTTTAGATCCTTAAGTATCAATGACTTAGAAGGAAAATCAACAGGCTCCTGCTTTATTCCAAACTTGGCAGCAATCTTCTGAAATTCCCGGTCATAATTATCTGAGCGTGAAAAACTTCCATAGACTGTGATGTTTGACCCATTGTTCCCTGGCATCTTGAGCTTGAGATATGCATAATGTGGCACAACCATGAACTTGGCATAAGCTGGTCTCTCGAGTATAGCGTGGTACTGTGATTCCCAATTTACTACCTCGAACTCGATATTTTCCTTCCTGAAGTTATCGGGTTTCCCAAAAACAACATTCAGGTAAACTTTGCCAAGAGAATACGCCGGTAGAGTGGGAAGGATCCCATGGAAGCAAGTATCTGTTTCTTTCAACATCCTCATTGTAATTCCCATATTTTTGATTGTGTCCAAGAATATCAAATTTAAACCGCTTCCACCATCCATGAAGATCTTGCTCATATTGAATCCTCCTATTTGCGTTTCGACTACTAGGGCAGCGTGACCTGGCTTTGGTATTATCATCGGGTGGTCTGCTCTACTGAACAGAATGCTCTGCGATGACCAATCGATATATTCTGGAATATTGGCCATAATAATCTCTGCCAGGTTTATTTCTTGAGTGAGCCTCTTCATCTCCCTCCTTGAAACACCAGTTTTGTGGACCATACTCATCTGCCCCCGCGGTGGAGGGAAGGCCTCATTAGAGTTGCGAGGCTGGACTTGCTGGACTTGATGCTGAGGTGGTGGTGGCGGTGGTGGTGGATTCGGCTGCTGCTGCTACTAGATAAACTTCTGCATCTCGATGAACTGTCGACAATCCCAGAGCAGATGACTCGACTTCTTCTTGTCATTCTTAGGATCGATGTAAGCATGTAAGTAACAAGGAGCGTTTATCTGCTCGGCAAAAGGTAACTCTAGAACCCTTGAAGGTCGTGGTTTGTAGTTGCCACGATTCCCGGAGCTACTGCGGTTATTGTCCTATCGATCATCTCGCCTATCGTCGTACCGATCATCTCGTCGATCAGAATATCCTGCGGCTACTAAGTTGGCGTCATCGTATCCGCGATCCTTTCTCTTCTTACGACGATCCCTTCGGCCGCCCGAGTCATGCCTCGGGTGATCGTCGTCTTCGTCGTCACTGCGTGGGCGAGGCCTTCATACGTTATCTTCGCCATCAGCCCAGCTATTGGCGATCCCCATTAACTTGGTTATGGTTTTTGGCTTCTTACGCCCAAGCTCCTCTATGTAAGTTTCACGTCGCATACCGTCGCTGAAGGCCTCGACTGCCCTATCGACAGAAACATCTTTGGCGGCGTTTAGGAGTTTGGTGAATCTCCCGATGTACGCACGCATCGATTCCTTCGGTTTCTGCTGGCAATGTTGTAATTCATCGATTCCGCATCCCCAATGGGCCTGCCAAAGAAGGTACCTGATGCGCGTGAGACACACGTCCATTGGGAACCCCAAGAGGAAGGTGTGATGTGCACAGCAGTAAGTTTTCCCTCAGAAAGAAACCAAGGTTTATCGAACCAGTAGGAGCCAAGAAGCACGTTGAAGGTTGTTGGTGGCGGAGTGTAGTGCGGCGCAACACCAGGGATTCCGGCGCCAACGTGGAACCTGCACAACACAATCACAGTACTTTGCCCCAACATAACAGTGAGGTTGTCAATCTCACCGGCTTGCTATAAACAAAGGATTAGATGTATAGTGTGGATAATGATGTTTGTTTGTGAAGAACAATAAGGAACAATTGCAGTAGATTGTATTTCAGATGTAAAGAATAGGACTGGGGTCCACAGTTCACTAGTGGTGTCTCTCCCATAAGATAAACAGATGTTGGGTGAACAAATTACAGTTGGGCAATTGACAAATAAAGAAGGCATAACAATGCACATACAAATATCATGATGAGTACTATGAGATTTAATCGGGGCATTACGACAAAGTACATAGACCGCTATCCAGCATGCATCTATGCCTAAAAAGTCCACTTTCGGGTTATCATCCGAACCCCTTCCGGTATTAAGTTGCAAGCAACAGACAATTGCATTAAGTATGGTGCGTAATGTAATCAACACAAATATCCTTAGACAAAGCATCGATGTTTTATCCCTAGTGGCAACAGCACATCCACAACCTTAGAACTTTACGTCACTCGTCCCGGATTTAATGGAGGCATGAACCCACTATCGAGCATAAATACTCCCTCTTGGAGTCACAAGTATCAACTTGGCCGAGCCTCTACTAGCAACGGAGAGCATGCAAGAACATAAACAACATATATGATAGATTGATAATCAACTTGACATAGTATTCAATATTCATCGGATCCCAACAAACACAACATGTAGCATTACAAATAGACGATCTTGATCATGATAGGCAGCTCACAAGATCTAACATGATAGCACAATGAGGAGAAGACAACCATCTAGCTACTGCTATGGACCCATAGTCCAGGGGTGAACTACTCACACATCGATCCGGAGGCGATCATGGCGATGAAGAGACCTCCGGGAGATGATTCCCTCTCCGGCAAGGTGCCGGAGGCGATCTCCTGAATCCCCCGAGATGGGATTGGCGGCGGCGGCGTCTCCGGAAGGTTTTCCGTATCGTGGCTCTCGGTGTCGGGGGTTTCGCGACGAAGACTATATGTAGGCGGAAGGGCAGGTCGGGGGCGTCACGAGGGGCCCACACGGTAGGCCGGCGCGGCCGGGGCTTGGGCCGCGCCGCCTCGTTGTGTGGCCACCTCGTGGCCCCACTTAGTTTCCTCTTCGGACTTCGGAAGCTTCGTGGAAAAATAGGCCCACGGGCGTTGATTTCGTCCAATTCCGAGAATATTTCCTTACTAGGATTTACGAAACCAAAAACAGCGAGAAAACGACAATCGGCTCTTCGACATCTCATCAATAGGTTAGTGCCGGAAAATGCATAATAATGACATATAATGTGTATAAAACGTGTGAGTATCATCATAAAAGTAGCATGGAACATAAGAAATTATAGATACTTTTGGGACGTATCAGTACCCGGGGTTTACTGAAGGCCCATGGAGTCGAAGAATATGAAGGTCGAAAGCCCAACTAGTTATTAAGGAAAGATAGAATTGTATTAGGAATAAAGACATTTGTAACTTTACGGGTTGAACTCAGAGAGTCTCCCGGAATCTGTAAACTTGTGTAATACGAAACCCCCGGCTCCGCCTCCTATATAAGGGGGAGTCGAGGGACAAAGAGAGGATCAAGTCATTGTTTCACGCAACCCTAGTTTTCATAGCAGTCGAGTACTTTTCCGGCTGAAACCTTGGAGATCTACTTGCCCTCTACTTCCAACTAAACCCTAGCCTGCAACTCGTAGGCATTGACAAGTTAATCCCTTGTCAATTGGCGCCGTCTGTGGGAACTAGAGGCGACAAGGTTCTGATCTCGATGGCACGTTCGACATCATCAACATCTTCGGTAGCAAGCAACGCGATGGATCGAGGTAAACAGATCGAAACCGTTCTAGTCGATTTTGTTCCTCACCCACCCTCCCGTATGGATGCATATGCGTATCTGGAGGAGCCCATGGATATGGCGTTCGAAAGGTTCCACTTCCGCGTCGGGAAGGAGGAATCTCATCGTCTCGCAATATCGGATTCGTCGAGATCGGTTGCAGCTGATTCCGATTCGTCGAGATCGGTGTCATCGTTCGAGTCCGGCGACGAGGAGGTCTCGTCGACGATCTCCACCAAGCTCGCCTCAAGCAGAGAACTCATCAAGATCTTCAGCAACATATCCGTCGGGTCGTCTGCGGACTCAAATATAAGCAGCGACTCGGACAGTGTCGACACTTTCGAATTCATCGATCGATCTACTTCTGTTCGTGAGGTCTTCGCCGATCTATACGACGGTGTCACCAATATCGATGACAATCAAGCTTCCATACATCACCAAGTATACGTCATTGGGGAAGCGAGCCGAGCTGAACCGGAAACGTCAGAGGCTTTCGATGATGTGGGAAACCCATACGTCGATCCTGCTGATCTCAGGCGAGGTTTGGGCACCAAATATGTCGGGCCTACACCGCGGCTAAGGGTGCAACTCCCGCAAGAAGCTTGGGACAGAGTGGCAAGAGCTATAGACAGCACAGAGCCGATGAGTACGACTGCAACTGTCGAGGAACTGCAAGCATATCAATATAAACTCGCCCGGGCCGGACGAGAACTTGAAAAGCAGATAGTTGAGCTTAATAGGAGAAAGGCCGCAGCTTCTGCGTCAAGCAGGCGAAGGGCTGAGCTGAGCCGACATTCAGGAACTTCGGGAGACAACCACAGAGATGCCCGTAACAGGGGAAGATCTCGACTGCAGAACATACCGGAGGCAGAGAGGGAGAACCTAATCCAGAACCTCGACATGTCCTTCATGTCGATCGATACAAGGGGAAACATTATCCCTAAAACCCCGGAAGCAGGATATATGGCGACACAGGCCTTCATACTGGCGAACAGGCCACCCACAGGAGACCCAAGAGAGGCATTGTATAACATGGCTTTGGCAGGAGTTGGAGTCATGGGGACAGCGTTTGCGGGAACAAGCACACCTCCCGAAGGTGCTGCAAGGCAAAATAGTCCACGACCTACAGTGGCAGTGCAAGAACCCCCAAGAACGTCGGCAAGAGATACAGTGGCACAAACACGGGTCGACAGGGCGCGACACGAGAGGAGAGAACGTCGGCAGTCACCTGAAGTAGATGATGAAGATATGTGTGGGCTCCCCTGTTTCACTCGAAGAGTCCGTAAAACACGAGTCCCGTCTGACTTCAAGTTGCCTGACAGTTATAAGAAATTCGACGGATTGCAAGATCCCGAGGATTGGTTGGTTGATTACTTGGAAATAGTGAAATTGACAGGTGGAACCAAGGCAACGGCTATGCAAAGCATCCAAGTGTATTTAAGCAGCGCAGCTCGATCATGGATTAAGAAGTTACCACCTGGGTCTATCGACAGTTTTGGAAACCTTCGAGGACCTGTTCGTAAAGAATTTCTTGTCCACATGCAAGAAACATGCGTCAATAGAGGAGTTGAGAGCCCGTCGACAGAAGTATGACGAGTCGATGAGGGAGTACATACAGAGGTGGAATATTATCAAATACTCGGCAGAAAATGTATCTGACGAGAGAGCGATAGATGTTTTTGTCGGTGGGATCCGAAGAAAGGATTTCATCGAGGACCTAGGAAGAACTAATCCAAAGACAATAGCAGCACTCATGGAGATAGCGAATCGTTGGGCAGATGGAGAGGATGCTGTCAACAACAAGCGACATAGGTCGCCTGAGGAGGATCGTAACAGAAACATTCAAAATAGACGGCGTTTTTCTCGCCAGTTTTCAGATCACAGCGGTCCCGGCCAGATATCGGCCGGCTTCCAAGGAAATAATAGAGGAAACAATCAAGATGATTATCAAAAGAGTGGTGAGCAGCGTAGTGACTACAGGGATAGTCCGCGTCCAAATAGGCAAAATAATGGTCCAAGGTTCCAGAGGTCGTATATATCTCCCGAAGATATGATGAACGGACCATGCCAAATGCACTTTTATCTCGACAACAACGAAAAGAGGCAGTCAGGACACTTGCAGAAAGACTGTCGAACTTTTCAGGTGTTGAACAGGTTTGCAGGGCATGCCAACGCACAGGCAGCAAACAGATACCCTCAGGGGCCAAGGAGTGAGGTTCATCTTCCGCCTCCTCCCGCAATTATGGACGAAAATCGGCATCAGCTACGAATAGCGGCAGCTCCGCAGCCACCTACTTACATCGACACCAACGGTGCGGTCTCGATGATTCAGAAAGCTAGGCCATCCAATAGAGCTCAGAAAGTAATTTCGCGACAAGTTTTCATGGCAGAGAAGATGCCTCCACCAACAATAGAGTATCTGAATTGGTCGGGACAGGACATTGGCTTCACCATAGCGGACCACCCGCAGCAAGTCCCTTGACCAGGGCAATCAGCTTTAATCTTACCAGCGGTGATTGCAGGATTCGACGTATCGCGAGTGTTTATAGATGGAGGCAGCAGTTTAAACCTTATGTACGCAGATACATTGAGGAAGATGAATATATCCCTGGTGAACTTAAAACCAACGGATACACGTTTCCATGGTAACACACCAGAAAAGCCAAGTTATCCACTGGGGAAGATCAATCTCGACGTTTAGTTTGGAACCCGAGAGAATTACAGGATAGAAAGGCTGGAATTTGAAGTCGTGGATTTCCCATCACAGTACCATGCTCTATTGGGACGACCCGCATATGCTAGATTCATGGCAGTGCCACACTGCACATACTTGTTATGGAGGCTCCCTAGACCCAAGGGACCAATTACAGTGAAAGGCAGTTTCGCGCTAGCGGACAAGTGCGACAAGGATTTTCATCAGTTGTCAGAAACCTTCGGGATGCAGGTGATACGTCTCCAACGTATCTATAATTTCTGATGTTCCATGCTAGTTTTATGACAATACCTACATGTTTTGTTCACACTTTATATCATTTTTATACATTTTCCGGAACTAACCTATTAACAAGATGCCGAAGTGCCAGTTCCTGTTTTCTGCTATTTTTGGTTCCAGAAATCTTACACAGGAAATATTCTCGGAATTGGACGAAACAAAAGCCCAGGGCCTTATTTTCCACGGAAGGTTCCAGAGCACCGAAGAGGGGCCAGAGGGGAGCCAAGGGGGCCCCACCCCACATGGCGGCGCGACCAAGGGGGGGCGCCCCCCTATGGTGTGGGTCCCTCGGGACTCCACCGACATTGCCCCTTCGCCTATATAAACCCTCCGTCGCGAAAACCCTAAAGCACGATGCCACGATATGAGAAAAGTTATGCAGCCGCCGCCATCGCGAAGCCAAGTTCGGGGGACAGAAGTCTCTGTTCCGGCACGCCGTCGGGACGGGGAATTGCCCCCAGAGTCATCTCCATCGACACCACCGCCATCTTCATCGCCGTTGCTGACTCCCATGATGAGGAGGGAGTAGGTCTCCCCCGAGGCTGAGGGCTCTACCGGTAGCTATGTGGTTCATCTCTCTCTCCCATGGTGTGATCTTTATGTGATCATGAGCTTTGTATCACTATTAATCTATGTGCTACTCTAGTGATGTTATTAAAGTAGTCTATTCCTCCTCCATGATGTAAAGTTGACGAGTGTGTGCATCATGTAGTACTTGGCGTAGGTTATGATTGTGATCTCTTGTAGATTATGAAGTTAACTATTACTATGATAGTATTGATGCAATCTATTCCCCCTTTCATAGCTATTGGTGACAGTGTGTATGTTATGTTAGTACTCGGTCTAAATTGCAACGGTCTATTATGCACTCTAGAGGTTACTTTAATATGAACTCCTGATGTTGTGGAGCTTGTTTACTCCGGCTTGAGGGAGCTCTTGTAGCCCTACACAATGAATGGTGTTTGTTATCCAACAAGAGAGTGTTTGAAAGTAGCACAAGTGAGGAGAAGTTATTTATTTATTATGTGATCATTGTTGAGAGTGTCCATTAGTGAAAGTATGATCCCTAGGCCTTGTTTCTAAGCATTGAAACACCGTTTCCAACAAGTTCTCCTACATGTTCTCTTTCTGCCATTTTTATTTCAGATTGCAATTACTACTTACAATCATCCATATTACTTGTATTTCACTATCTCTTCGCCGAACTAGTGCACCTATACATCTGACAAGTGTATTAGGTGTGTTGGGGACACAAGAGACTTCTTGTATCTTAATTGCAGGGTTGCTTGAGAGGAATATCTTTGACCTCTACCTCCCTGAGTTTGATAAACCTTGGGTGATCCACTTAAGGGAAACTTGCTGCTATTCTACAAACCTCTGCTCTTGGAGGCCCAACACTGTCTACAGGAAGAAGCGTGCATAGACATCAAGCTATTTTCTGGCGCCGTTGCCGGGGAGGTAAGGTAAAATGTATTCACATCCTCCGACTACTAAGCTATTTCCTAGCACTGTTGCTGGTGTGTGAGTGCTCGAAGCTATCTCCTTTAGATTCTGCAACTTTATCTTTTTGTCTCTTGTTTTTATTTTCACTAGTTAGGCTTAATGGAAAACAACAACAAAATTAGAGATCTTTATGAACTTTATCTTGTATTAGGACATGATGTGTTTGAAGAGAGAATTAAAAAACCCATGGAACTTTGTTTGCAAAATAGTTGTAGCAATGTTATTAGCATGAACTCCTTGAACATTATTATTGCTAATGCCATGGAAGAATTTAAGCTTGGGGAGGTCGGTTTTGATGAAAATGATATTTTTAGTCCCCCAAGTTTTGAGGAGAAAATTTACTTTGATGATAATTTGCCTCCCATTTATGATGATTATAATGATAGTGGTATTTTGGTGCCACCTACTATGGAGGATAAAGGTTATTATGATTATACCATGCCTGCAATTTATGATGATTACAATGATGAATATGATATTTTCAGTCCACCTACTATTGAGGAGAAAATTAATTATGCTTACAATATGCCTCATATATATGATGATTATGGTGATGGGAATAATAATGAAGGCTATCTTATTGAATTTGCTCCCACTATAATTAATAGTAATGATTATGCTTATGTGGAGAGTAATAATTTTATGCATGTAGCTCATGATAAGAATGTTTTATGTGATAGTTATATTTTTGAGTTTGTTCATGATGCTACTGAAAGTTATTATGAGAGAGGGAAACAAGGTTATATGCATCTTAATAATATTAAGTTTCCCCTCTTTATGTTGAGAATTTTGAAGTTACTCGTGTTTTATCTTCCTATGCTTGTCACTTTGTTCTTCATGAATTCATTTGTGTACAAGATTCTTATGCATAGGAAGTGGGTTAGGCTTAAATGTGTTTTGAATTTGCTTCTTGATGCTCTCTTTTACTTCAACTCTTATTTCTTGCGAGAGCATCATTAAAATTACTGAGCCCATCTTAATGGCTATAAAGAAAGCACTTCTTGGAGATAACCCATGTTTTTATTTTGCTACTGTATTGTTGTGTCTTGGAAGTTGTTACTACTGTAGAAACCTCTCCTTATCTTTATTTTATCGCATTGTTGTGCCAAGTAAAGTCTCTAATAGAAAGTTGATGCTAGATTTGGATTTCTGCGCAGGAACAGATTTTCTGTCTGTCACTAATTTGAGTATATCTCTCTGTAGAAGAATCAAAAAAATCTGCAAATTTTCATGCGTGATCCTCAGATATGTACGCAACTTTCATTAGTTTTGAGTTTTTTCATCTGAGCCTGTTAAGTGCCTCTAAAAAATTCGTCTTTACGGCCTGTTCTGTTTTGACAGATTCTGGCTTTTATTTCGCATTGCCTCTTTTACTGTGTTGAGTGGATTTCTTTGTTCCATTAACTTTCAGTAGCCTTGGGTAATGTCCAGAAGTGTTAAGAATGATTGTGTCCTCTCTGAACATGTGAATTTTTATCATGCACTAACCCTCTAATGAGTTTGCTTTAAGTTTGGTGTGGAGGAACTTTTCAAGGGTCAAGAGAGGAGGATGATATAATATGATCAAGAAGAGTGAAAAGTCTAAGCTTGGGGATGCCCCCGTGGTTCATCACTGCATATTTCAAGAAGACTCAAGCATCTAAGCTTGGGGATGCCCAAGGCATCCCCTTCTTCATCGACAACTTATCAGGTCACTTCTAGTGAAACTATATTTTTATTCCGTCACATCTTATGTGCTTTACTTGGAGCGTCTGTTTGTTTTTGTTTTTGTTTTTGTTTGAATAAAATTGGATCCTAGCATTCCTTATATTGGAGAGAGACACGCTCCGCTTTTTCATATGAACACTGGTGTTCTTAGCTCTATCTTTAATGTTCATGGCGGAGTTGAAAACCGCTTCGTTGATTGCTATTTGGTTGGAAACAGAATATGCTTCATATTGTCTTGAATAATTTGATACTTGGCAATTGTTTTGAGCTCTAAAGTAGATCATGTTTAAGCTCTTGCATCATGTAGTTTAAACCTATTAGTGGAGAACTACCGTAGAGCTTGTTGAAATTTGGTTTGCATGATTGGTCTCTCTAAAGTCTAGATATTTTCTCGGTAAAAGTGTTTGAGCAACAAGGAAGACAGTGTAGAGTCTTATAATGCTTGCAATATGTTCTTATGTAAGTTTTGCTGTACCGGTTTATACTTGTGTTTGCTTCAAACAACCTTGCTAGCCAAAGCCTTGTACTGAGAGGGAATGCTTCTCGTGCATCCAAACACCTTGAGCCAAAACCCATGCCATTTGTGTCCACCATAACTACCTATATGTGGTATTTTTCTGCCATTCCAAAGTAAATTGCTTGCGTGCTACCTTTAAAATTTCATTCCTTTGTCTTTACAATACATAGCTCATGGGAAAGTAGCCTAAAAAACTATTGTGGTGATGAATATGTTGCTATGTATCTTAGTTCTTATAAGTTGCTTGTTGAGCGGTAACCATGTTTCTGGGGACACCATCAACTTTTTACTTTGTTGAATATCATGTGAGTTGCTATCCATGTTCGTCTTGTCTGGAGTAAGGGTGATTATCATGATTAAATGGTTTGAGTATGCATATTGTTAGAGAAGAACATTGGGCCGCCAACCAAAGCCATGTATCATGGTGGAAGTTTTCAGTTTGGACATTAATCCTCAATCTCTTATGAGAATATTATCTGTTGTTGAATGCTTAAGCATTAAAGAGGATTCCATTATCTGTTTTCTATGTTGTCCCGGTATGGATGTCCTGAAGTTGAGATCTATCAAAACTGAGAAATCAAATGCGATATATCTCCTAGGACCTTTGTACAGGTGGCATAGAGGTACCCCTTTGTGACACTTGGTTGAAACATATGTAATGCAATGATAATCCATGGAAATCCGAGCTAATTAGGACAAGGTGCGAGCACTATTGGTATTCGATGCATGAGGCTTGCAACTTATAAGAGGTTTTATGCATAACATATATGAATTATTACTATCGTTGATAAAATTGTTTCTATGTTTTCAAAATAAAAAGCTCTAGCACATGAGTAATCCCTGCTTCCCTCTGCGAAGGGCCTTTCTTTTACTTTATGTTGAGTCAGTTTACCTACTCCTTTCTATCTTAGAAGCAAACACTTGTGTCAATTGTGCATTGATTCTTACATACTTGCTTATTTGCACTCATTATATTACTTTGTGTTGACAATTATCCATGAGATATACATGTTGAAGTTGAAAGCAATTGCTGAAAATTAAATCTTCCTTTGTGTTGCTTCAAACCTCTTATTAAGAATTTATTGCTTTATGAGTTAACTCTTATGCAAGACTTTTTGATGCTTGTCTTGAAAGTACTATTCATGAAAAGTTTTGCTATATGTTATCTATTTGTTAGCAAACTATAGATCATTGCCTAGAGTCACTTCATTCATCTCATATGCTTTACAATAGTATGATCAAGATTATGTTGGTAGCATGTCACTTCAGAAATTATTCTTTTTATCGTTTACCTACTCGAGGGCGAGTAGGAACTAAGCTTGGGGATGCTTGATACGTCTCCAACGTATCTATAATTTATGATGTTCCATGCTAGTTTTATGACAATACCTACATGTTTTGTTCACACTTTATATCATTTTTATGCATTTTCCGGAACTAACCTATTAACAAGATGCCGAAGTGCCAGTTCCTATTTTCTGCTGTTTTTGGTTCCAGAAATCTTACAAAGGAAATATTCTCGGAATTGGACGAAACAAAAGCCCAGGGCCTTATTTTCCACGGAAGGTTCCAGAGCACCGAAGAGGGGCCAGAGGGGAGCCAAGGGGGCCCCACCCCACATGGCGGCACGGCCAAGGGGGGGGGGCCCTATGGTGTGGGTCCCTCAGGACTCCACCGACATTGCCCCTTCGCCTATATAAACTCTCCGTCGCGAAAACCCTAAAGCACGAAGCCACGATACGAGAAAAGTTACGCAGCCGCCGCCATCACGAAGCCAAGTTCGGGGGACAGAAGTCTCTGTTCCGACACGCCGCCGGGACGGGGAATTGCCCCCGGAGTCATCTCCATCGACACCACCACCATCTTCATCGCCGTTGCTGACTCCCATGATGAGGAGGGAGTAGTTCTCCCCCGAGGCTGAGGGCTCTACCGGTAGCTATGTGGTTCATCTCTCTCTCCCATGGTGTGATCTTTATGTGATCATGAGCTTTGTATCTCTATTAATCTATGTGCTACTCTAGTGATGTTATTAAATTAGTCTATTCCTCCTCCATGATGTAAAGTTGACAGTGTGTGCATCATGTAGTACTTGGCGTAGGTTATGATTGTGATCTCTTGTAGATTATGAAGTTAACTATTACTATGATAGTATTGATGCGATCTATTCCCCCTTTCATAGCTATTGGTGACAGTGTGTATGTTATGTTAGTACTCGGTCTAAATTGCAACGGTCTATTATGCACTCTAGAGGTTACTTTAATATGAACTCCTGATGTTGTGGAGCTTGTTTACTCCGTCTTGAGGGAGCTCTTGTAGCCCTACACAATGAATGGTGTTTGTTATCCAACAAGAGAGTGTCTGAAAGTAGCACAAGTGAATAGAAGTTATTTATTTATTATGTGATTATTGTTGAGAGTGTCCACTAGTGAATGTATGATCCCTAGGCCTTGTTTCTAAGCATTGAAACACCGTTTCCAACAAGTTCTGCTACATGTTCTCTTGCTGCCATTTTTATTTCAGATTGCAATTACTACTTACAATCATCTATATTACTTGTATTTCAGTATCTCTTCGCCGAACTAGTGCACCTATACATCTGACAAGTGTATTAGGTGTGTTGGGGACACAAGAGACTTCTTGTATCTTAATTGCAGGGTTGCTTGAGAGGAATATCTTTGACCCCTACCTCCCTGAGTTCGATAAACCTTGGGTGATCCACTTAAGGGAAACTTGCTGCTATTCTACAAACCTCTGCTCTTGGAGGCCCAACACTGTCTACAGGAATAGAAGCGTGCGTAGACATCAGCAGGCAGAATATATGGCGTCAAAGCTGACAACAGACTACGACGTGTTGCCAGATGTCGGGAGGCCTCTCAAGGAACCAACCTTTGATACCACCAAGAACTCGAAGGAAGTACAGATACACCCGACAGATCCCAAGAAGACGACAGCTATCGCCACAGACCTCGCATAGGAAAGCGCGCTCGTCGAGTTCCTCCGTGAGCGCTGGGAAATCTTCGCATGGTGTCCAGCTGACATGCCAGAAGTACCCAGATAACTTGCCGAGCACCCCCTTAACTTGGATCCATTGGCCAGGCCAATCAGACAACCCTTGCGGCGTTTTTCGGAACCAAACCGCAAAGCTATGCTGTCAGAAATTAATCGACTCAGAGAAGCTGGGTTCATCAAGGAGATACACACAGAAGCCACGTGGGTAGCAAACCCAATGCTGGTCCCGAAGAAAAACACAGAGGTCCTTCGCATGTGCGTCGACTTCACGTGTCTCAATAAACATTGTCCAAAGGATCACTTTCCCCTCCCAAGGATCGATCAAATTATCGACTCCACGGCAGGCTGTGAACGTCTTTCTTTCTTGGACGCATACTCTGGTTATAACCAAATTCGACTAAAGGAAGAGGATGAAGTTAAAACAACTTTCATAACACCTTATGGTGTGTTTTGCTATAGAACAATGCCCTTCGGGTTGAAAAACGCGGATGCAACATATCAACGGATGATGCAGAAGTGCTTGGCCACGCAGATTGGCAAGAACGTCCAAGTGTACATTGACGATGTCGTCATAACAACAAAGAAGGGATCAACGTTGATCGATGATCTCAGAGAAACTTTCGACAACCTCGACAAATTCTGCCTCAAGCTAAATCCGACAAAGTGTTCCTTCGGCGTTCTTGCGGGAGAACTTCTCGGGTTTCTGGTGTCAACAAGAGGAATCGAGGCCAACCCGGAGAAAATTCAAGCCATCGTGACGATGCGAAAGCCAACAAAGTTAAAGGAGATACAACAGTTAACCGGCCGAGTCGCAGCTTTAAGCAGATTCGTCGCCAGGCTAGGAGAAAAGGCGTTGCCGTTTTACGCCTTGATTAAACAGGGAGAAAAGTTCGAGTGGAACGAAGAAGCAGACAGAGCTTTCGAGGATCTCAAGCGCACAATCTCGACACCACCAATATTAGTGGCACCAAAGGAAAAAAAGAACTTCTTCTGTTATACATCGCGGCTACACCTCAGGTGGTTAGCACGGTACTTGTGGTGGAATGCAAAGAAGAAGGGAAGCTCCATGGAGTAAAAAGGCCGATATACTTCATTATTGAAGTTTTATCTCCCTCAAAACAGCGATACCCGCATTATCAGAAGTTGGCATATGAAGTTTTTACAACAACAAGAAAGTTGTGACACTGTTTCTCGGCACATCTGATAATAGTGGTCAATGAGGCACCATTATCAAATATACTAAATAACCCGGAAGCTATGGGTCGTGTCTCCCTTTGGGGAATAGATCTTTCCCCTCGGGACATCACGTATAAAAAAAGAAAAGCAATAAAGTCCCAGATTTTACCAGACTTCATCGCGTAGTGGATGAAACTGCAAAATACGGGACCTCCCGATTTATCGAGAACCTGGACTATGAACTTCGACGGGTCCAAGAGGTTAGAAGGAGCTGGAGCTGGCGTGATACTAGTTTCACCCCAAGGAGACAAGTTAAAGTATGTACTACGGATGACGTTCCCTAACGCATCTAACAACGAGGCAGAGTACGAAGCGTTGATACATGGGATGAAGATGGCGAAAGCTTGTGGTGCGACCTGATTAAAAATATTCGGCGACTCCCAACTGGTGACTCAACAAGTAATCAATGTGATGCAGTCAACGACAGCATGATAACATACAAGGAGTTATACAATGAGTTAGAGAGGCTCTTCGACGGGTGTGAGGTAAATCATGTTAGTAGACTCAGCAATGATGAAGCCGATGTTTTGGCAAACATTGGGTCACAGTGTTTAGCAATACCACCCGGGGTATTTTGGGAGGAGATAAGTGAAAGATAGACCAAGGCGAGGAAACAGCCAAAGAGAAAATAAAAGGTCGAGAAAGGCTCGGGGGCTCCAGCAGCAATAGAGGCAAGTATATCGGGAGATGAAGAAGATTCGCATGAGGTGATGGTGGTGTACAAATCCCTTGGATGCAGGCTTATATCGCATATATTTCAAGGAAGGAAATACCCGAAGATCCAGTAGAAGCAAGGCGAATTATTCGACGGTCCAAAGCCTTCACTGTGGTTAAGGGCGAGCTTTATAAGAAAAGTATATCAGGAGTCTTGCAGCGATGCGTCACAGGTGCAGAAGGTCAAGTACTTTTAAAGGATGTACACAAGGGCGTATGCGGACACCACGCAAGCAGTCGAGCTATTGCGGCTAAGGTTTTCAGAGCAGAGTTTTATTGGCTAACAGCCATCGAGGATGCAAAGGACATAGTGCGCACCTGCGATGCGTGTCAAAGGTTTGCCGCAAAACCTCATTCTCCGGCAGCAGAATTGATGCCAATACCATTGTCATGGCCCTTTGCTCAATGGGGTCTTGATATGGTGGGAAAATTGCACAAGGCGTGGCCAGGAGGATATGAGTATATGCTCGTAGCTGTCGACAAGTTCACCAAGTGGGTTGAGGCAAAACCAATAAACTCGCCAGACGCAGCATCAACGGTCAAATTCGTCAAGAGCATCGTTTTTCGGTTTGGAGTTCCTCATAGCATCGTCATAGACAATGGCAGCAATTTCACTTCAAAGGAATTCAAGGCTTATTGTGCGGAAGTAGGCATTAAGCTAAATTTTGCGTCAGTTGCGCACCCACAAACCAATGGTCAAGTCGAGAAAGCAAACGGCGTCATCTGCAATGGCATCAAGAAGCGCCTGTTAGCACCATTGGAAAAAGCTCGACACACTTGGCCGGAGGAGTTACCCAGCGTGCTATGGAGCATACGAACAACACCCAACACAGCAACACAGGAAACTCCGTTTTTTCTGGTTCATGGAGCTGACGCAGTGTTGCCGATAGAAATAGAACACAATTCCCCGAGAGTGGCGGAGTTTGATGAAGAAACCTCGAGAAAGGCGCTGGAAGACGACGTGGACACACTTGACGAAGCTCACGACGAAGTATTATCAAGAGTCGCCAAATATCAGCAAGATATGAAAAATTATCACAGTCGACGATTGCGACCAAGATCTTTCCAAGTTGGCGATTTAGTTCTTCGGCTCACACAAGATAGCCATGAAAAACTCGAGTCGCCATGGCTGGGACCATACATCGTCACTGAAGTAATTGAAGGAGGAGCATACAGGATAAAAGACAAGAAGACAAGGATTGATGAGCCAAATCCCTGGAATGTGGCGCAACTTAGGCGTTTCTACGCCTAAGTCGAAATATGTACTGAAACGCCCGTGAGTTTTCAGACGCAATCTTTTCCTTTCAGGGCACCGAGTGGGGCTGGAAGGTTTTTAATGAGGCGGACTCACGGTGCTGCAATATAGTAAAGATATTGGTGATATACATCTTTTTCTTCGACAAGCTCGGGGGCTCGCACCCGTAAATACAATATACATATACAAGTCCTTACAATATACACTCAATAAAATTATTTGCTTTGGTTTAAAACACCTCGCAAACCAGTAAAAATAATAGTCACCGAAACGCTCAGGGGCTATAAGAAAGGAAAAAATAGACGAGTTATTCTACAACATACACAGGGTTTATTGTATGTAGGATCTCTTTACAAGTAAAAATTTCGACAGAGAAAAAAACCCTTATTAACGATACACCAGGTCATCTATGTTGACTCTATCTTCGTCGGCAGACGCACCCATGAAATCAGCATAATGGCCCTCCATGAAAAAGTCAGCATCCATCCGAAGGAGATCATCGATCATTTCTTCGGCTACAGGTGTCACCCTCTCATTGATTTTGTCGACGGACCTCCGCTGTCCTTTCAACTTGGCATGAACAGCTTCAACGACCTTGGTCATCTCCAACTTTGAGTGACGGATCTGCAGCATAATTCGAGCGAATCTGGCGCCAGCTACCAACTGGGCTCTTACAAAACCATGGATCTGTTGAGCGTTTTTGAACTTGTTCATCAGCTCAGGAAGTTTCTTGGGTTGAATATTTCGCGGGAACATAGCATTATAGACCATGGCCAAAGTCTTAGTGCAAAAATCAAGGTATTGTTGGACTTGACTTGCGCGATCTTGGAATCTGACGATTTGACGAGTACGTTCAGGTGTAGCCAAAAAGTTGGAGCCATGATCCATGGCAAGCTTGATAAGTGCGGTTGATCTTGCATCAACCCGTTGGTCTTCGGCATCAGCATCCAAAAAAGAACCTACTCGACAGAAGTATCATAATGAGCGACAATCAGCATGCAAGTAAAAGAAGGACTTAAAAGTTGGAAAATCATACCCGCCATATCCAGGCTGGCGTCAGTCATCAATTGAAGCATATAATCTTCTCGGGAGGTAGCCTGTGCAGCTTCGGTGACAGCAGCTTCTTTTAAAGTTAAGGCTTCCTGGGCTTGCTGGAGCGCTTGTTTCTCTTTCTCGGATGATTTTCGAGACTGCTCCATTATTATAAGTGCTTGTTTCTTCATCGCCTGAAGCTGCTGTCGTAGTTCGTTCAAATTCTGACATGGATCAGCACTCGAAGAATCTTCATTGAGATTATCAGCGGAAGTTTTCTTTCAGAAGGAAGAAGCGGGCAAGGCATTCGAGGAACGAGGAGCCGTGGTATAGTTGTCAAAAACCAACTGAAAAGAAGATATCGACATCACTAACTTGGCAAAATAGCACTTCATTGATTCATCTTGGATATTTACACGCGCGTTACAAAATAGAGGGCTCCTAGTGAACCAATGATAAACTGTCGCAAAAGCTGCTATGGCGACACTAACAAAAGAAGAAGAAAAAAGACAATCAGGGACAAGTTGGTCTACTTGACCTCCGGCCTTGAAGCACTAGGGGAAGGAGTTGGTTTGTATCCAAGGAAGGAGAGGATTTTCTTCGAGCTTGGCTTGGCAGCCTTAATCATTGACTGCCACTTCTTCGTCTCCATATTCTTCACGTCACCAACCTTCGCCCAGTCGACGCTTTGTTGGCTCTCGGCAACCAAAGCAATGGTGCCTTCAACGCCAATCTTCAGGTTTTCTTGCCGAAGAGCCAGCCCAAGATCTTCCTTCGGAATGAAGCGCTTAGTAAGCGCAACAAAGGTATTGGGCTCATCTGTCTTCGGGAAGAAATAGGGGAACAGCCGCGAAAATGCCGCCTTGGCATCAGAGATGCTCTGGCGCACTTCATCCCCATAAATTTCGAGGAGAGAAAGCGCGTCGAGGAGACGGTCATCTTCGGGCGTTTCAAGTTCATATTCCTGGCTCGTCTTCCCTGCTGAAGCAAATTCCAAAGTTACTAATAAGCATACGCAAAAATTAATGCTAAAGACAACCCGAGGAAAGTGACGGGTACTTACTGACAAAGCGTCGATTCTGCGACTCCAAGCGACCGGCAATATCAGCCTCACGAGCAAGCTATCGGGATGTGTGCTCACTCAAGGCATTTTTAGCGTCATGGAGTCTCTTTCGAAGACTCTCAACCGAGGCAGCCTCTTGTTCAGCCTTCTCACGAGCTTTCTCACTTTTCGCCAGCTCGAGAGTAAGATCATTGGTGCGCTTATTGGCTATGGTGAGAGCCTCTGGCAAGACAGTGATAAGTGTCACAACAAAGTAGCAAAAAGAAAATTTATTCGACAAAGACAGAAGAGGAATACCTTTCAAACTATTAGTATGATCGCGGTACCCAATAAATTGAGTACCAAGACGAATAAATTCCTTCATCAGAGGCTGGAAAATGAAAAAGGAATGAGAAGGCTAGAAAGGAGAAAAAGTTCGACAGTCAAAAAGTGAGTGGTAAGGGTCCTTACATCATCCATAGAAGGAGTCGAAGAACTCCCAGTTAGGAGGTTGGGTACTTTGCCAAGATCAAGCCTAGCTCTCTTCGGCGAAGGGGCACGGGGGCTGCCGGCAGGAGTCAGATTCCCTATGACCCGCTGAGGATGCGAGGTTTCTTCGGTAGCAGGGCGAGTTTCAGAAAGCACCAAGGTATGTGACGTGCTCATGTGGGAGGTCACATTAACAATGGGATCTTCTTCTTCGTCGCCACTATGCACCAAAAAATAGTATGAGCACATTCAAAAAAAGCAATATAGTAAACACAGAAGACGACATGGACTTACGAGCTAACAAGGGCATCGTCGTAAGGGTTGAAGGCTTTCCCCTTTTCTTCGGGTGAAGTCTCCTCGACAGGAGATTTTCCCGCTTTGGAGGTGCCAGAATCTTCGACATCTTCCCTTTTCCTCTTATTATTCGGGGAAGCAGCTGAAGGAAGAGTATGCGAAGATCCGGAAGCCTCGGATTCAGCTTCTCTTTCAGAGGAAGCCGCGGATTTGTGAGAACCCGCAACTTCACTCTCAGGGCGAGAAGCACCCTGGTTGTCGTCGGTAACGATGGTGCGTTCTTCGACTTCCCCGCCTTCAGGTAGCGGAGGAAGAGAAGATAGGAATTGGTGTTTCTACAGAATAAAAAGATATGTCGACGATAAGTAACAAAGGAATTTAGCCAAAAAATAGTAAGTCGACAAATGCTAAACTTCGTGAGGACAAAAATAGTTCACCTTGGGGAGTGCGTTGGTGCCGCTATATGGCTTCACGCGACAGGAGGTTGGAATGGCATCCTTTTTTCTTAGCGAGGAAATTTTTTGGACAAGCCTTTCCAGATCTTTCACCGTGAGAACCTTCGAGAGGCGGTCCACGTCTTCATCGCTAGCATACATCTAGAGAGGGTTCTTGCGGGCCTGCAGAGGCTGCACCCTGATCCTAAGGAAATATGTTGTAATTTGGATACCGGACAGCTCTTTGCCGTGGGTATTCTGGAGCTCGTGGATACGGGTCATCAGCGCTTCGGTCGCCGTTCTTTCTTCTTCGGTTGCCTCTGTGTCCCAGGATCGGCGGCGGAGAATTTTTGCGCCATCGTCAAAAGGGGGGATGTTGTATTCCAGCGAGTCGGCGCACTCCTCGCGGACGTATAACCATCTTTTGCGCCACCCTTGGACCGAGTCAGGGAATTTGACGTCAAAATACTCGACATCAGGGCGGACGCAAATAACAACACCGCCTATGTTGTAGGCAATGTTGTGGGAGCCATTACGGCGGAGATAGAAGATGCGCTTCCACAGAGCCCAATTAGGTTGGACTCCAAGGAAGCACTCGCAAAGGGTAATGAAAATAGAAACATGGAGGATGGATTTGGGAGTAAGGTGATGAAGCTGCAACCCGTACACAAACAGCAGTCCGCGAAGAAAATCATGGATGGGAGCAGAAAGGCCGCGGATGAGGTGGTCAACAAAGCTAACCCGATATTCTATAGGACGCAACGGGTAGCTCTCCTCGCTGGGGAAGCGCAACGCGTCCTTCTTCTTCATTAGGCTGAGCTTCTTCATCAGATTCACATCTTGGCCGGAGATCTTGGATCTTTCCCACTCCGAGGTTCCCAGATCTTGCGCCGCCATGTTTGCTTCGGGAGTGCTGTGCCTCGCGAGTCTTGGCCATGGTGGCATCAACAATGGCGTTGGAGGAAGTAGGACAGTGCGTGAGCGCTGGAGGTTTCTGGTTACAGGGAGATTTTGGCAGAGAAGATGTGAGCGCGGCGCAGCGAAGGGGATTGACGGAGGAAGAAGATGAATACTTATAGCAGGTTAAGTTAAAAAGCCGCGCCGTTGGATGGTATGGGAATGGACTTGATGATTTACATGTGGCTCAGGGGTAGGAAAGTATTTTTACTGCGACGGAACTGGACAGACGCTACAGCGCGCGTGCCAGAAAAAGCGGAGGACGTGTATCCCCCACTTGCGTAACGTGTCAAAGAACTGCAGACTTTGGGTCCATAGGTCAGTGACATGATGAAATTCGCGTCTTCCCGATACAGAGGTCGTGGCTATCGTCAGCACTAATATCACTTTACCAATGAAAAAACCTCAGCTGCGGTGCGGTGTCATGGAGGTTGATGACAGTGAAGGAATACTGATAATTTCGAGACCTTTTGACCAAATACAAGTTTTTGGCCAAAAACTCGGGGGTTACTTTTTAAAGGTGTGGTCAAGAATATCGACAGGGAAATTTCGGGCATCACAATAAAGAAAAATTGAGAGCCTATGACCAAAATACAAGCATTTGTTTATATGCTCGGGGGCTACTCTTATCAGAAGTATTGTTTATACTTCTGATAAGAGGTAAACGTGAATGATAAAAATATAGAGTTCTTCATCAGTAAAGCAAGTTGAGCCTACAGCCAAGTATAAATACTCGACTGTAGCCTCGGGGGCTACTCCCATCGGGAGCGCTGGTCGCGCACCCGATAAAGATGGAAGAATCCGAAAAAGTGACAATATAGCGACAAAGATGTTAAAACGGTGAGCCTACAACCAAGTACAAGCACTTGGCTATAGCCTCAGGGGCTACTCCCATCGGGAACGCTGTTCGCGTGCCCGATGAAATTCGATAAGTCCTGGAGAGCATATTTCGAGTTATCAAGTAACTCTTCATATACTCCTATCGGGAGGATAAGTTAAAACAATATAAGTCATCCGTTGACTCGAATAAATGTGCTACTCCAGCAGCCGAAAAAGGTACTCGACAATATATTCTCAGAGCGCTTCAGTCGCGAATTAATCTCTGAATGCCGCAAAACTTTGCGAAGGTAAGTCCCCGGGATCCGTCCTGTGCGGCGTGGCACCGCCTCTGACGGCGCTTTGCTACTTTTTCCGTATCAACAGATACGAAGAAAAATCCTAACGGACGCGTTAGGTACCCGATAAAACATGACTAGAATTCGGCATCTTGTAAGACCTTAAGCGGCACATGTCGAATTACGCCAGTATCCCGAGATCATGTGCAGGGACGTGATCTTGAAGTAGGTTTTGGTGGATTGCCACAAGAGCAGTTAAACTGGTACCTGATCAATAAGATGAACCAGCCCCAATTACCCTTATCCCTGTACAACATAGAATTGCTTATAAAGGTTGTTTATTAACTCGAAGAAGTCATTTGGTCATTATAAAAAGGGAAGATTTTCCCTGATTCTTTGATTCAAGCAAAATCTCGGGGGCTACTGACATAGGCATCCCCAATGGGCCTGTCGAAGAAGGTACCCGGGGTTTACTGAAGGCCCATGGAGTCGAAGAATATGAAGGTCGGAAGCCCAACTAGTTGTTAAGGAAAGATAGAATTGTATTAGGAATAAAGAGATTTGTAACTTTACGGGTTGAACTTAGAGAGTCTCCCGGAATCTGTAAACTTGTGTAATACGAAACCCTCGGCTCCACCTCCTATATAAGGGGGAGTCGACGGACAAAGAGAGGATCAAGTCATTATTTCACGCAACCCTAGTTTTCATAGCAGTCGAGTACTTTTCCGGCTGAAACCTTCGAGATCTACTTGCCCTCTACTTCCAACTAAACCCTAGCCTGCAACTCGTAGGCATTGACAAGTTAATCCCTTGTCACCTGGAAATTCTTGACAAAAGCATCCACCAAATCGTCCCATGATTTGATGGATCCCTTCGGCAGGCCTCTCAGCCAAGCTCGTGCCGAATCCTTCAGGTAAAGCTGCAAACACTGTATTGCTGCTATTTGGTTACCCTTGTGTAAGATTAGGGTCTGCAGATAATCGTCTATCCAAGACCTAGGCTCATGTTGTCCATCGTACTTGGCGGCATCAGTGGGGGTGGGCTTGAACCTTTTGGCCGGCATTGTCTCGCGCATCTTATAGCTTAAACAATCAGCTCCCCTCATCTCGCCATCGTACTCCTGGCTTTCCTCGGAATCATCATTGTCGTATTCTTCCCTTGCCGCCCGCCGTCGCCTGGCTTTGTCGATTCTGCTCTGAGTGATTTCATCTCGAGCGTCTCTCGAACGGCGCCTTGAACCACTGGCCTGAAGTGTAGATTTTTCTTTCCGCGGAACTAGGTTGTCTCCCAGGATTGCGAGGCTTTCCAGGGCTCCCCGATGAGCTAGAGCCATAGGATATTCGGGTGTTGGTTTCTGGTTGATCAAGTATGCTGCCAGGTTAGCGGTTGCTGCTTCGACGGTTTTTGGCTTCAATATACCCGCGGTATCTGTGGTCATGAAAGACTTGGATAGATTCGATGTTATCTCTCTGGCGTCATCTTCCAAAAGTCGAGACAGCCTTGACCGATGCTTCCCCGCACCTTGGCTGCTGACATCGGCATCCCAAATGGGCCTGCCGAAGATAGTACCCGGGGTTTACTGAAGGCCCACTACCCGAAGAATAAGAAGATTCGGGAGCCCAAGATATATTAAGGAAAGTTAGAGTTGTAATAGGAAGTGTTATTTGTAATCCGGCGGGATGAGTTAGAAACCGTCCCGGACTACGTAACTTGTACAGCACGAATCCCTCGGCTCCACCTCCTATATAAAGGGGAGTCGAGGAACGAAGAGATCATCGAATCATTGTTACAAACCCTAGTTTTCATAATCGTCGAGTACTTTTCGGTCTGAAACCTTCGAGATCTACTTGCCCTCTACTTCCAACTAAACCCTAGCCTACAATCCATAGGCATTGACAAGTTGATACCTTGTCAATTGGCGCCGTCCGTGGGGATTAGAGGCGTAAGGATCTGATCTCGATGGCACGTTCAAGATCTTCGACATCATCAACCGCAAGCAACACAATGGATCGAGGTAAACAGATCGCTGATGGTCTTATCGATTTTGCTCCTCACCCACCCTCCCGTTTGGATGCATATGCGTACCTGGCGGAGCCTATGGAGATGACGTTCGGAAGGTTTCGCTTTCGCGTCGAGAAAGAAGGATCGTATCGTGTCGAAATTCCGATTTCGTCGGGATCGTCGGCGGTCGATTCCGATTTTTCAAGCTATACATCGTCAACCGAATCAGGAGAAGAAACTTCGTCGACACGCTACGTCAGCACCAGGGCAAGAGAGAAACTCGCCAAGATCTTCAGCGACATGTCGTTTGAGTCATCCGCGGACTCATATATAAGCGATGGCTCAAGCGATGTCGACAGTTATGACTTCATCGACAAATCTATCACAGTGGGCAAGGTCTTCATCAATCTCAACGACGATGTCACCAAACCCAACATAGATCTGAATATAAAATATCATCAGATTTATGCTATTGAAGATCAAGAGGAAACATCTGAGGCTTTCGACGATCTGGGAAATCCATACGTCGATCCCTCTGATCTGCGACGAGGTCTGGGCAATAAATACGTCGGGCCACAGCCGCGAGGCAGAGTTCAACTTTCGCAAGCAGCGTGGGACAGAGCCGCGAGAGCTATGAACGGTACAGAACCAATGGCTACCACGGCCACACCAGAGGAATTACAAGCATATCAATATAGGCTCGCACGAGCTGCCAGAGAATTGGAAAAACAGACAGCTGAGTTAAACGAGGAGAAAGGAGGCGGCTACGCATCCAGCGAGGAGAAGGGCAGATCTAAGTCGACAATCTAGAACTTCGGGTGATAGCCACGGGGAGGCTCGGAACGAGAGGAAGATCAAGGTTACAACACATACCCGAGCGAGAAAGAGAGCACTTGGTTCAAAACCTCGACATGTCCTTTATGTCGATAGATACAAGAGGGAACATTATCCCTAAGACACCGAAGCTGGGTATATGGCGACACAAGCTTTTATCCTCGCATCTAAACCACCTCCAGGTGATCCAAGGGAAACACTATACAATATGGCGATAGCAGGAGTTGGAGCTATGGGGACAACGTTTGTATCAACGCCTCCCGAAGGAGCGGCAAGGCAAAATAGTCCATGACCTGCAGCAGCAACGGCGGCAGCCCCTGAAGGACCAAGCGGAGCAAGAGACACGGCGGCACAAGCAAGGGTCGATAGAGCACGGCAAAGCAGAAGGGAACATCGGCAATCCCCGGAGCTTAACGACGAAGATATGTGAGGCTTGCCGTGTTTCACGAGGAGAGTCCGAAAAACTCGAGTCCCTTCAGGATTCAAGTTACCCGATAACTTCAAGAAATTCGACGGCCTTCAAGATCCAGAGGATTGGCTAATTGATTATCTCGAGACAGTAAAACTCACAGGAGGAACCAGAGCAACAGCTATGCAAAGTATCCAGGTGCATCTGAGTGGAGCAGCACGATCTTGGATAAAGAAACTTACCCCAGGATCCATCGACAGTTGGGAAAGCTTCGAGGATGTGTTCGTCAAGAATTTCCGGTCCACATGCAAGAAACCTGCGTCGTTGGAGGAGTTGAGAGCATGTCGACAAAAGCCGGACGAGCCAATGAGAAAATACATCCAAAGGTGGAACATCATCAAAAACTCGGCAGAAAATATATCTGACGAGAGAGCGATAGATGCGTTTGTCGCAGGAATCAGGCGCGGAGATTTCGTCGAGGACTTGGGAAGGACCAACCCAAAGACAGTATCCGTGTTAATGGAGATAGCAAACAGATGGGCAGATGGAGAAGATGCTGTTCACAACAAACGGCACAGGTCGCCAGAGGAGGACCGTGGTCGAAATTATCAACCGAGGCGACGATTTCCTCGGCGGTACCCGAACTATGACGCTCCAGGGCAAATTTCGGCAGGTTTTCGGGCAAACACAGGAGGAAACAACAGAGATGATTATCGGAGAAGCGGTGAACGGCGAGGTGATAACGAGGATGATTCTCGCAACAACAGGCAAAATAGCGGGCCTAGGTTCCCAAGGCCTTTCGTGTCCCCTGAAGAGATGATGAATGGGCTGTGTCAGATGCACTTTTTCCTCGACAGCAACGGTAAAAGACAGTCAGGTCACCTGCAGAAAGACTGTCGAAATTTTCAGGCAATGCTAAGGTATGCAGAGCACGCTAACGCGCGGGCAACACAGAGAAATCCTCGAGAACCCAGGAGCGAGATTCACTTGCCGCCTCCTCCCGCAATTACAGACGACAATCGGCATCAGCTCAGAATAGCGGCAGCACCTCCACCACCACCTTATGTCGATCCTAACTCCAACGGAGCGGTGTCGATGATTCAGAAGGGAAGGCCATCCAATAGAGCTCAGAAAGTAATCTCACGCCAGGTGTTTATGGCAGAAAAAATGCCTCCACCAACAGTCGAGTATCTTAATTGGTCAGGACAAGATATTGGCTTCACCATAGCAGATCATCCGCAGCAAGTTCCTCGACCAGGGCAGTCGGCACTTATTCGCCGGCCGGTTATTGCGGGATTTGATGTCTCTCGAGTGTTCATAGACGGCGGCGGCAGCCTAAACCTTATGTATGCGGATACATTGAGGAAGATGAACATATCCTTAGCAAACTTGAAGCCAACGGACACAAGGTTCCACGGCATCACACCGGAGAAACCAAGTTATCCATTGGGGAAGATCAATCTTGACGTTCGAGTTTGGAACCCGAGAAAATTATAGAATCGAGAGGCTGGAATTTGAAGTCGTAGATTTTCCGTCGCAATACCACGCTTTGTTGGGACGACCAGCATATGCTAGATTTATGGCGGTGCCACACTATACATACCTGTTGTGGAGATTGCCTGGACCAAAGGGACCAATCACAGTCAAAGGAAGCTTCGCCTTAGCCGATAAGTGCGACAAGGATTTTCATCGGCTATCAGAAACTTTCGGGATGCAAGCTGAGTATTTGGCGTCAAAAAGTATGACTGACTACGACGTGCTGCCAGACGTTGGAAGGCCAAATAAAGAATCAACTTTCAATACCGAGAAAAATTCTAAGGAGGTGCGGATTCACCCGACAGGACCCGAAAAGACGACGTCCATTGCAACAAATATGGATATCGCATAGGAAAGCGCGCTCGTCAAGTTCCTCCGTGAGCATCTGGAAAATCTTCGCATGGTGTCCAGCTGACATGCCAGGAGTACCCAGGGAACTTGCCGAGCACCATCTCAACTTAGATCCTCTCGCGAGACCAATCAAACAACCCTTGCGGCGTTTTTCGGAACCAAACCGCAAATCTATGTTGTCAGAAATAAATCGACTTAAGGATGCTGGTTTTATCAAAGAGATATCTACAGAAGCCACATGGGTAGCTAACCCAGTGATGGTGCCGAAGAAACACACGACAGTCCTTCGCATGTGCGTCGACTTTACGTGTCTCAATAAACATTGTCCTAAGGATCACTTTCCCCTCCCAAGGATCGATCAAATCATCGACTCCACGGCAGGATGTGAACGTCTTTCCTTTTTGGGTGCATACTCTGGTTATAACCAGATCAGATTAAAAGAAGATGATGAGGCCAAAACAGCGTTTATTACACCTTACGGCGTGTTTTGCTACAGAACAATGCCCTTTGGTCTAAAAAATGCGGGAGCAACATATCAGAGGATGATGCAGAAGTGTTTGGCGACACGGATTGGGAAAAACGTGCAAGTATACATCGACGATGTCGTCATAACATCAAAAAAGGGGGCAACGTTGATCGAGGATCTCAAGGAAACCTTTGACAACCTCGACAAATTCTGCCTCAAATTGAACCCGACGAAGTGTTCTTTTGGCGTCCCAGCAGGAGAACTTCTGGGGTTTCTAGTTTCAGCAAGAGGGATTGAAGCAAATCCCGACAAAATACAAGCTATCGTAACAATGAGGAAGCCAACAAAGTTGAAAGAGATACAGCAGCTAACTGGGCGAGTCGCAGCTTTAAGCAGATTCGTCGCCAGACTAGGAGAAAAAGCGTTACCATTTTATGCTCTGATAAAGCAAGGAGATAAATTCCAGTGGAACGAAGAAGCCGACAGATCTTTCGAGGATTTAAAGTGCACAATTTCGACACCACCAATTTTGGTAGCGCCGAAGGAAAAGGAACCTCTCCTGCTGTATATTGCAGCCACGCCCCAAGTGGTTAGCACAGTGCTAGTTGTCGAGAGAGAAGAAGAAGGAAAACTCCACGGAGTGCAGAGGCCAGTATACTTCGTCAGCAAAGTTTTATCGCCCTCAAAACAAAGGTACCCTCAGTACCAAAAGCTAGCATATGGAGTGTTCACAACGGCACGAAAATTGCGCCACTATTTTTCGGCACACCCGATCATAGTGGTCAATGAAGCTCCCTTGTCAAATATACTAAACAATCCAGAAGCTACGGGTCGTGTCTCCCTTTGGGGAATAGAACTTTCCCCTCGGGACATCACGTATGAAAAAAGAAAAGCAATCAAGTCGCAAGTTCTACCAGACTTCATCGCAGAGTGGATGGAGCTGCAAAACACAGGACCACCGGACTTGTCGAGAACACTGGACCATGAACTTTGATGGGTCCAAGAGACTAGAAGGAGCTGGCGCAGGAGTAGTACTTATATCACCTGAAGGCGACAAGTTGAAATATGTCCTTCGGATGACGTTCCCTAACGCATCCAATAACGAAGCAGAATACGAAGCTCTCATACACGGGATGAAGATGGCGAAAGCTTGCGGTGCAACTCAACTAAAAATCTTTAGCGACTCACAATTAGTGGCTCAGCAAGTTATGAACCAATGTGACGCAGTCAATGATAGCATGATGGCATACAAGGAGGTGTACAACGAGCTCGAGAAGTTGTTCGATGGATGCGAAGTAAATCATATTAGCAGATTGAGCAACGACGAAGCCGATGTTCTTGCAAACATCGGGTCGCAATGCCTTGCAGTTCCGCCAGGTGTATTTTGGGAAGAGATAACAGAGAGATCTACAAAATCGACAAAATCAAAAAAGAAGGAGAAGAAACCCTCGAGGGCTACCAAGGAAGAGCAAGAGGAAGAAGAAGAAGATCGGGACCTGGTCATGGTGATACGAGATACCATGGATGCGGACGTACATATCATACATCCTCGGGAAAGAAATACCCGATGATCCGAGTTGAGGCAAGGCGAGTAATTTGACGCTCCAAAGCTTTCACGGTGATCAAAGGAGAATTGTACAAGCGAAGTATTTCGGGCGTCCTGCAAAGGTGTGTCACACCCGAAGAAGGAAGGATAATTCGAAGGATGTACACGAAGGAATATGTGGCCACCACGCAAGTAGTCGAGCTATTGCAGCCAAGGTTTTTCGGGCAGGATTCTACTGGTTGACAGCAATCGAGGACGCCAAGGAAATAGTAAGAACTTGTGACGCGTGTCAAAGGTTTGCCGCAAAACCTCACTCTCCAGCACCAGAACTTACACCAATACCATTGTCGTGGCCCTTTGCACAATGGGGACTTGATATGGTGGGCAAGTTACACAAATCATGGCCAGGAGGAAAGGAATACATGCTAGTAGCTGTCGACAAATTTACAAAGTGGATAGAAGCGAAGCCGATAAATTCACCAGACGGAGCATCCGCAGTAAAATTCATAAAAGGCCTCGTCTTCAGATTTGGAGTGCCCCATAGCATCGTCACAGACAATGGCAGTAATTTCACATCCCATGAATTCAAAGATTATTGCAAAGAAGTGGGTATCAAGTTACACTTTGCGTCAGTTGCGCACCCGCAGACCAACGGCCAAGTCGAGAAAGCTAATGGAATCATCTGCAACGGCATTAAGAAACGCTTATTAGCACCACTGGAGAAAGCTCGACACACCTGGCCAGAGGAGCTGCCCAGTGTATTATGGAGCATACGAACAACACCAAACACAGCAACGCAAGAAACTCCGTTTTTCTTGGTTCATGGAGCAGAAGCAGTACTACCAATCGAGATAGAGCATGACTCTCCACGAGTCGTGGAATATGATGATGAGGTGTCGAGAAAAGCGCTAGAAGATGACGTCGATGCACTTGACGAAGCTAGAGACGAAGTACTGTCTCGGGTAACCAAATACCAACAGGACTTGAAGAATTACCACAGTCGACGTTTGCGGCCAAGATCTTTTCAGGTGGGAGACCTAGTTCTTCGGCTCACGCAAAAAAGTCATGAAAAACTCGAGTCACCATGGCTTGGCCCTTACATTGTAACGGAAGTAATCGGAGGAGGAGCATACGGGATAAAGGACAAGAAGACGGGGGTGGAGGAGCAAAACCCACGGAACGTGGCGCAACTCGGGTGGTTCTACGCCTAGAGCTGAAATATACTCCTTGTAAAACTTCAATGTACTGAAACGCCCGCGAGTTTTCAGACGCACTCTTTTCCTTTTTCGGGGCACCGAGTGGGGCCGGGAAAGGTTTTTAATGAGGCGGGCTCGCGGTACTACAATATAATAAAGATAGTGTCAATATAACTTTTCTTCATCGATACACTCAAAGTCTCCGACCCGATGAATTTCATTATAATTCCTCGAAAAAAGAAAAGCCTCGCCTTGGTATTAAAATACCTCGCGAGTCAATAAAAATACAAAATAGTACTCAACAAAGAAGCTCGGGGGCTGATATCCGCCAAAACTACATATTGAATAAATGCCTTGGTTCAAAACCTCGCAATACACAAATACAGTAAATAGCCACCGAAAACACTCGGGGGCTAGACAAATATAGAAATATGATGATTGCTTCACAATATAATCACAATCATGAGTTACAAAGAAGAATTATCTACCAAAGGAAAATAATTAGTCATGATTCAATATATCATCAAGGGTAATTCTGTTTTCTTCAGGAGCAGCGCCAAGAAAATCAGCATAATGACCATCTGCAAAAAAGTCGGCATCCATCCGAAGAAGGTCTTCAATCATTTCTTCGGCTATAGGCGAAACCTTCGTGTTAATTCGGTCGACACCAACTCTTCGGCGCCTTACCTTCTCATGAACTTTCGCAACAACTTAGGTCAGGTCAAGCTTTGAGTGGCGGATCTGAAGCATGATAAGGGCAAATCCGGCGCCGGCTACCGGTTGAGCTCGACAAAATCATGGATCTTGTGGGAATCCTTAAATTTCCCCATTAACTCGGGAAGAGTTTGTGGTTGAACGTTCGAGGAAACATGGAGTTATAAACCATAGACGGGGTCCCGGTACGAAGTCAAGGAAGTCGCGAGTTTGAGAGGCGCGATCCTGAAATACGACAATACGGCGGGTCCTCTGCGGGGTAGCCCAAAACAGAGAACCATGGTCAAGGGCAAGGTTAACAAGGAGGTTCGTCCTGGTATTTACCCTCTCTTTTTCGGCAACAGCATCAGTAAAGGAACCTATTAAACAACAGAGCAGAAAACTTTAAGAGACGCAGCATGAAGACGGAAGATATCGTGGTTTTATAAAAAAAAGGGAGGGGAAGGATGAAACAAGCATACCCGACATATCCGCGCTGACTTCATTCATTAGCTTGAGCATGAAATTTTCTCGAGTAGTCGCCTTTTCAGCCTCTGAAGCAGCGATTTCTTTAGCAGCCACGGCCTCGTGAGCTTGCTGAAGTGCAATTTTTTCGGCTTCAGATGACTTATGAGACTTTTCCATCATCACAAGTGTTTGCTTCTTTGCATACTGAAGTTGCTGCCGAAGTTCATCCAATTCTTGCGGCAAGGAATCTTCGACAGGTGTAGTATCAGCAAGAGTTCTCCTTAAGCGAGAAGAAGAAGGCGAAACATTGGAAGGAGCGGAAGATGGAGTATAGTTATCAAATACCAACTGAAATTTAATAAAACAAGACAATATCAATCAACAAGCAAAGATAGAGTTTTCATTAATCTTTCAGAATAGTTACAAAGGCCTTACAGTGGAGCTAATGAAGTACGTGTCGCCAAATAACTACTTTGGCGACAAGAGCAAAAGAAACAGAGAAAGAAAAACAAAGAGGCATGCAACTAGACCTCCGGCCTTGATGAGCTAGGAGTTGAAGCTGGTTTGATCCCGAGATAAGCCAAGATTTTCTTCGTGTTGGGCTTGGCTGCCTTAATCAGCGACCTCCATCTTGACTGCTCTATCTGATCGGTGTCGCCAACTTTCATCCAATCAACAGTTTGTTGGCTGTCAGCAACCAGGGCAACAGTGCTTTCGACAGCAATCTTCATATTTTCCGGGCGCATCTTCAGTCCAAGGTCGTCTGATGAATTGAAGCTCTTGGCAAGGGCAAGGAAAGTCGGGGGCTCCTCTTTCTTTGGGAAGAAGTAGGGGAACAACGTCGACAATCCTGCACTAGCATTTGCCACGCCTTCACGAATTTCGGATCCATGAAGCTCCAGATAAGAAAGTGCGTCGAGGAGAGGATCATTGTCGGGATTCTCCAGATCAAACTCTTGGTTTGTTTGGCCTGCCATAGGAAATAAATATTAATAAAAAAAAACAAGAAACAGGAAGTCCACTAAAAAATAGAAGGGATTGATAATATTACTTTGAGTGCGTCGACCTTTCGATTTCAGGCGCTTGAGAATCCCCTGTTCACGAGCAGCCTGTGTGGCTTTGAGCTCGTTTAAAGCAGTTTCAGCATCTCCAAGTTTCTTCTGCAGTTCTTCGACACTAGCAGCTTTTGCTTTGGCTTCATTAGCCTCTGTTTTGGCTTCGCTAGCAACAAGTTCGGCTTTCTTGCGTGCCGCTTCACTTTGCTCCAGTTTTTGAGCAAGTGCGTCGGCACGTTTGTTGGCCTCTGCAAGTTTCTCTGTCGAAGTAAAAAAGAAAAAAGAAAGGTCAAAAAGGTTGCGACAAAGGACAGGAGCAAGAAGTCAAAAACAACGACAGCAAAAAAAATTATTACCTTCAGTTCTGCTGGCATATTCACGGTACCCAATGAATTGGGATCCGATGCGGATAAGCTCTTTGATCATGGGCTATCAAAAAAGAACAAAGAAAGAGAAACATCGGTATGAAAAAGAGTGAAGGCGTGGAAAAAGCAAAATAGAGGAAATATAGATATTGGCAAGAAAATTCAAAAACTCACATCATCCAAGAGCAAAGTGGAAGAGCTACCCAATTGAGGGGCAGGCTCAATGATCGTCTCAACCCTCGTCCTTTTTGGTGAAGGAGCAAGGGGGCTTGATGGCGGAGTAGTGGTGACGACGTTTTGTTGAGGAGGCGAAGATTCTTCTCCTTCAACTAGCGTGTCCGAAGCAAGTAAAGTATGTGACGTGCTCGTACGGGGAGCCACGTCGACAATGTGTACTTCTTCCTCGTCATCACTGTGATTAAAAGAAGACAGCATAAAAAGCAAGACAAGACAAAACATTTCGGGTACAGAAATAAGGAGAAATAAAAATGACTTACGAGCTGACGAGGGATTCAAGATAAGGATCGTAAGTTGCCTTCTGGTGTGAAGGATCAACTTCTTCGGTTTTGGAAGTGCCGGAGTCTTCGACATCATTCCTTTTCCTTTTGCCTTTCGGGGAGACAGCGGGAGGAGGAGATTGTGCCGACGAAGTACCTTCGGAATTACCTGCAGATTTTCGTGAATCCACTGGTTCGTTCACAAAGGATGGAGCTTCTTGATTGTCATCCGTGACAATGGCCATTTCTTCGACTTCTCCACCCTCAGGAAGAGGAGGAAGCGAGACAAGGTCAGGATGATTCTGCGCAAAATAAAATAAGGAGAGACATCAAAAAAGAAGTTACAAAAAAGTTAACAAAGCAACAACAAGACAATTAGTCCAAGATTACCTCGGGAAGAGGATTGGCGGCGCTGAATGGCGTCACTCGACAAGAAGAAGGAACAGCATCTTTTTTGCAGAGAGATGAAATTTTTCGGACAAGTCTTTCTAAGTCCTTGACCTCCAAATTCACCGACAGCCGGTCTACGTCCTTGTCGCCGGCATATTTCCAGAGAGGATGCTTGCGAGCCTGAAGCGGCTGCACCCTAGTCCTAAGAAAGTATGCAGTGATTTGGATGCCTGATAACTCCTTGCCGCGAGTATTTTGTAACTCGTGGATACGAGCCATCAAGGTTTCTATCGATGCCCTTTCTTCTTCGGTGGCCTCCGCGTCCCATGAGCGGCGGCGAAAGATTTTTTCGGCGCCATCAAAAGGAGGGATGTTGTCTTCTGCGCATCCGTGGTTCTCCTCCTGAATGTACAACCACTTCTTGCGCCATCCTTGAGCCGAGTCAGGAAGTTTGACGTCGAAGTAGTCGACAGTGGGTCGAACAGAAATTACAATGCCGCCTATATTATAGGCGACATTGGGCGAGCCATTGCGGCGGCAGAAGAAAATGCTTTTCCATAGCGCCCAGTTAGGCTGGACGCCAAGGAAGGCCTCGCACAAAGTGATAAAAATGGAAATGTGGAGGATTGAATTCGGCGTGAGGTGGTGGAGTTGCAAACCATAGACAAAGAGCAGTCCACGGAGAAAAGGATGAATGGGGGCGGAAAGACCGCGGATGAGGTGGTCGACAAAACTTACCCGGTACCCCATTGGAGGGGTTGGGTAGCTCTCCTCACTGGGGAAGCGCAATGCTTGGGGTTTCTTGGTGATTCCCAGCTTCTTCAGCAGGTTGACGTCTTGAGTGGAAATTTTGGATCTTTCCCACTCCGCCGTTCCGAGATCCGCGGCGGCCATGGAGGATTCCGGCGTACTGTGCCTGGTCAATCGGCGAGGTGGCATCAACAATGGTGCAGGTTTCGCAATTTGAAGGTGAGGAGCTCAGGAAGTTGTGGATTGCAAAGAGAAATTTGCAGATGAGAGAAGGAAGACGGCGCGGGCGGAAGTGTCCAAGGAGGAAGAAGATGAATTTATATAGGGGTGCGGTGAAACGGCGAACCGTTGGATAAGGAAAATATGTGACAGATGATAGCCACGTGGCGTCAAGGGTAAAAAAGTAATTCCACGTCGCGAGAGTGACGGTGCGTGCGCCGGAAAAAGTGGAGGACGTGTGTCCCCCACTTGCACGACGTGTCAAGATAGTGGATTAATTGGGCCCGCATGGCTGCGAGAAAAGGCTTGTCGAAACTTTTTGATAGGCAATCGTGGCTATCGTCAGCAACAACGTCATCTTGACAGAGGGAAAAATTTCGATTCAACAAACTTCATAAAAGGCGACACGGAAAAATAATGATGGAGCTTTTGATCAAATACAAGTTTCTGATCAAATGCTCGGGGGCTACTTTAGAAGTGGCATGAGCCTATGACCAAATACGAGTATTTGTTCATATCCTCGGGGGCTACTCCCATCGGGAGCGCTGTTCGCGCACCCGAGAAATTATAAAACTCCGGGAGAAAAAAGAAATATGTCGGCATAAGGCGTGGAGCCTACACCCAAGTACAAGTCCTTGGCTGTAGCCTCGGGGGCTACTCCCATCGGGAACGCTGTTCGCGTGCCCGATGAAATTATAAAAGAAAGAAAGACAGAGAAAAAAGAAAGATAAAAGAGCAAAAAGTATATTTGGAGTTATAACTAACTCTACATATACTCCCATCGGGAAAGCAATATAAGTCATCTTTGACTCGATAAAATGTGCCATTCCAACAGCCGGAAAAGCACTCGACAATATATTCTCAGAACGCCAAAGTTGCGATCAATTTCTGAATGCCGCAAATTTGCGAAGGTAAGACCCCGGATCCGTTCTCGCTGGGTGTGGCATCGCCGAAGACTGCGCTCTGCTACTTTTATCCGTATCAACGGATACGAAGAAAAATCCTAACGGACGCGTTAGGTACCCGATAAATTTTCTCGGGACTCGACGGAATGGTAAGACCTTAAGCGGCGCTGTCGAAGTTTACACCGGTATCCCGAGGTCATGTCCAGGGACGTGATCTTGAAGTAGGTTTTTGCGGATTGCCACGAGAGCAGTTAACTAGTACCTGATCCGTCAGATGAACTAGCCCCAACTACCATTATCCCTGTACAATATAAAATTTGTTGTGAAGAAATATAGAAAAGTTAAAGCTGTCGAATAAAAATAAACAGTGGAGATTTTCCCTGACTCTACGATTCAAGCAAAATCTCGGGGGCTACTGACATAGGCATCCCAAATGGGCCTGCCGAAGATAGTACCCGGGGTTTAATGAAGGCCCAATACCCGAAGAATAAGAAGATTCGAGAGCCCAAGATATATTAAGGAAAGTTAGAGTTGTAATAGGAAGTGTTATTTGTAATCTGGCGGAATGAGTTAGAAACCGTCCCGGACTTTGTAATTTGTATAGCACGAATCCCTCGGCTCCACCTCCTATATAAAGGGGGAGTCGAGGGACGAAGAGATCATCGAATCATTGTTACAAACCCTAGTTTTCATAATCGTCGAGTACTTTTCGGCTGAAACCTTCGAGATCTACTTGCCCTCTACTTCCAACTAAACCCTAGCCTACAATCCATAGGCATTGACAAGTTGATACCTTTTCAGCTGCTTCGTGAAGCACTTCCACGCGACGCCCTTCGCCGTTCACTAGATTGATCTGCCGCGAGTAAGCATCGATCAAGAGTGGCCTGCTCATTTGATAGTCGTTCACGATTCTTCTCCAGAATAGAACGATACGCATTGAGGGTCCTGACTGTAGTTCCGGCAGGGAGCGGCGTATTGTTGATTACGGCAGCCCGAGCCACTGCCCATTCTTCTTCTGCGATAGTATAATCACTATTGTTGTTACTGGCGCTGTTCTCAGAGTTACGCCGCCTGCTGGAGCGAGGGGTGCGATCTCCTTCTCCTCCTCTGTTCCCCGCATTTCCTGCATTGAGGGTAGCGTAGACCTGGTGACACGCTATCCTCCAAGTGGTCATCCTGACGGCGGCGCGTCGATACTTTCCTCTCCCGATGAATATCTAGCGTTGCAGACGAACGGTGTGTCACTTGACCCCAGTCCGTGCCTGGTGTCACAATTCAAGCAGTAGTACGAGGTCATATCGGATGACATAGAGTCATCGGATCCAACCGACATAGGGGATATTGACCTGCCGATGAATTCATCGAGTCTGTCAAACCAACCGATAGATCCACTGATGAGGACGCGATTGGTCTCGCGATTGATGAAGGTGGCTTCCTTGTTGATCTGAAGACGAACGGCTCAGGCAGCCGAAGAATCCCTTCCGCGTTGATGTTGTAATGAATGCTTCCAAACGTCATGCCCAAACCTCCTTGAAGATCCGAAAAGGTCGAGCGAGACGAGTCGTCGTGCGGGGTGAACTCGAAGGATCCGAAGCGAATCGAATTCCCCGAGGTTGGTGATGAAGGGGCCGGCGGTGACGCCGGCGGTGTTGAAGAAGCTGCCGATGACATGGCCGATGCTGCCATGCCGGATCTTGTACCAACAGGTTTCCCACATACGACGCTAATTGTCGAGGGTGCTCCCCGGCAATGCCCTCCATAGGGGGCTTAGGGTAGATAGAATCCTGTAGGCTGACACGAGACATCAGTTATCAAACAAGAGGGGAGAGCGATTTACCCAGGTTCGGGGCCCTCGATGAGGTAAAACCCTTACGTCCTGCTTGTCTGATCTTGATTGCTGAAAATATCGATTACAATGGGGTGCCGAAGGTTTCGGCTGTGACTTTCGTCGAGAGGCTAAGTTCTATGATGACCTAGCTCTAAACTTATGGTGGTTAAAGGCTATTGATTATCTGTCCCTCGGCAGCCCCTCTCCTGGCCCTTATATTGGGAGCCAGGTCTCGAGATGTCTGTCCGGGTACGACTAGGTTACAAAGAGTCCTAGATCTAATCTTTCCTTGTATTCTTCGTCTTCTCGCCTTGTTCTTCAAGAATTCTTCTTAGTAACCGACGTAGCGGCCCACCTGGCCATCGAGTGTCCTCATGGGCCCCTGGATGGGCCGTAAGAGGTAGTGCAACATTAGTTACCCGAAGGGTAATACCCACATCAGGAACCGTGACCTAGGCCGTTGTGGCGAGAGTCACCGGAGAATAAGGTGAGGTGCCTTCGTGGTGCTCGGTGTGTGGTGTGACTATCGCATCTTGGGATGAGGCCTGTGTGGCGTCGGTGTGCATGGAGCAACCACACCTCAAGGTGAGGCCTCTTGTGGCGTTCGGGAGCACTAAGCCACCGCACCTCTCCAACGGAGATTAGCACTCGCAAGAGTACGAACTTCGGAATAAATCATCGTCTCACGCGTGCCTCGGTTATCTCTATACATGAGCTCTTTACTTATGCACTTTACTTTGTGATAGCCTTCGTGCTTGAAGTTATATGTTTTGATATCTCATAGTTGCGTATATTTCTTAGCATAAGTTGTTGGTGCACATAGGTGAACCATAGTATATAGGCTTTGGGCTTTACAAAGTAACGCTAGTTTTATTCCGCATTTATTAAGCCAATCTCGTAAAAGTTTTAAACTGCATATTCACCCCCTCTAGGCAACATCAGTATCCTTTCAGTCTGCTCTCTATTTGTTTTGTTAAATAAATTAATAATAAGAACGTATGCATATTTTTGAGGAAGCACATCTCTTTCTCCATCTATCTATTATATACTAAAAGAAAAATAAGAGGTTTTTAGAAGACACCAGGTTAATCCACATATGCTAAATAAATGTAAACCGATGATTTTAATTCTAACATATGAGATTAAAAGATAAAGGGTGTTACGTACACAATAGATAGGTACAAGAGAAACATATATCACGTTACCCATGTGGCTACACACTCCTACGTAAAAAAAAAAAGGCCAGGCACATGCCGCACATCCAACCTTATAATGAGATTACAGGATGGTCAACACGTCTGTTTTTTTTTAAATACCGGTGGATCTGAGTGCAAGGATATTTGATGTGTAACTTCCAACCGCATGCAGTATGGTGGCGTGTAGTCCTAGGACTCTTAGAAAAACATGTTCGTACATGATCTAGAAGGGAATACGCATGTACTAATAAATTCATAGATATTCAGATTGCTAGATTTGTTTTAATTGTTGAGATTTAAATAAGGATGGGGCATCACACGGGCTGTTCAAAAAATCTGCACTAATGCAAGTAGAATCCGTATCCAACAGGGCAGACAAATACTTTCTTAATCGAGATACTCCCTCCCACACAGTTTAATTATTAGGCGTGCACGTACCCCTAGGTCGCAAATTTGATGAAGTTAACATTAGTTATATGTTATAAAAATTATACCAATAGAAAGTTTAGATGTTCTATTTTCTAATGATATAATTTTTGCATTAAATAATTTAAATGATATAGGTTAAATTGGTGACCTAGGAATACGGGGAAGACTAGTAAACTGAGACGGAGGGAGTAGTTCACTTTAATTAGAGACGGGCATGTTTGGCCAAAGTAAGTACACTAGAACAACCTATAAAAGACACAATTTTTCTAATATCGATCAGCCATGCACTATAGATTAGAACAATACTAGCTCACATTCTTTTTTGGTCGCTGGGAAAAAATACCAGTAGCTAACACTATGTCCGGTTTATTAAGAGATTTTTTTTTTTGACTATGATTTATTAAGAGATTTCAAGAACGCTAGCTAAAATACCTCCTGACATTTATCAAACCAATTTACATGTTAGTCCAAAATTCATAAAAAAATAAATGAGACTAAATTATGTAAATACCAGAAAAATTTGGGCAGTTATATTTTACACGGTAGTATCATGCCCGGTGGGCGGCTGCCAACGTTTTTCCTCAACCGAGAAAACTACCGACATGCAACAGTATTTCGAGGTTTTCAAAAATTCTGAAAATACTACCTGAAATTTGTCAAACTAATCTACAAAATTTGTCCAAAATTTCTCAACAAACAAATTTGATCAAAATATTACAAATTAATTTCGCCAGTAATAATTTTCTCAGTTCATTAACTAGAAAAGATAAAATAAACTGATGCCATGATAAAAACCATATGGGTCCACATGTGTTCTGTTAGAATAAACAACATATCTCAAAGAAAAAGTAATGACAGGCAATCTCCAAGGAAAAAAAGAATTACGTACCCGATCGATTTACACGTTCAATGTTGTAACCATCGTGTAGAGGCAGGAAAATAGAAAAAAAGACTCCCGTGAAAATAGGAAGCGATTTGCTTCCATGCTAAACAGAAAAGAAGAGATTTGCTTCTACACGATACATGCAATATATATCAAGTAAAAGAAGAAATCCTATAATTATACGGCAGACAAGGATTAGCATGTGCGTGTAAATGGAAGCACATGGTAGACTATGTATGTGATATACGTAAACAAAATTCTATTGTTTAACTATATTATTTATCAAACTCTAGAAATAGTGAGACACATCAAGTGTGCCCAAATTTTATTAAACGATCTCCCTTCATGTGTCCATGCAACTCTAAATGGACATGAGGATAAAAGACTCGCGTAAAAAAAGAAGAAGCAATATCGCAACTCAAGGGAACATGTAGCTGAGAAGAAAGACTCGCACAACAAAAGCAACGATAGATTATTATGATATGGTTCTCAGAATACCGTTTGACCGACCTAGAGGAAACTGAAGTTCCTAAGAAAATATTAATCTTAATTATTTTCAAACTGCAAGAAGTAAAAAAGCAACTTTGTAGCCGAATCTTATATACATGATCCCAAGTATAGAGACAATATTGGCCATACAGCTGAGTGAGACAATAACTGTAAAATAAAGATCACCAGAAACATTCCCACCCTTTTAACCCGGTGTACATAGAAACGCCAGGAAGCAATGCCATTGCAAAAGTATGTAGTACAAAGGTTTGAAAAAGTACTTATACCTTTATTGTTGCATAATAATTTGAATTTTATTTATTTTGAAATATTTTATGAGTAATTTGTTTTGTAATATTATATGAACATTTTTCTCTAGATTTATATAAGTCACGCCTACGTGCCAATTATGCAAACACAAAGCGAAACTAACACAGATATTAACGGATATATGGCATGGCCATTGATAGTTGATCCAAGAATATGCATGAACTAACAAAAAAATATTTCGTAAAATTCATTAAACACTTGGTTTGGTAGTTTTAATAATTATATAACATTACTTCTATACAGCTACAACATCTAACACATTATAGAAAAAGTTAATCGTTAGAAGTTAATAACTTTTTTTAGATGTTGCCCTCGCATTTGGGAGGGCCACCTTGCTAGTTTTTTCTAAAAATAGATGGCCTAACATACACACCAAGACGGACATCCAAATGCGGATACTTGCTAGATAGTAACGGTGACATGTAGGATGCTGAGTAGACAAAGTCCTGACGAGACCAATAAAAGGTTCGAGATAGTTTGTGTATGTAAAGGGATACTAGTAGAAAATGGGCCTATTGTTTTGATTGGGAAGGGTCATTAGTCCTGGTTTCCCAACCCGAACTACGTAACCGGGACTAAAGCCCCACTCTTTGGTCTCCGTTGTATTACAAATTAGGACTAAAGTCCCTCCATGTAATGTGCGGGCGCGTGTCGGGGCGGAGGACCTTTAGTGCCGGTTTATAACACCAACCAGCACTAAAGGCCATTACATCTAATTTTTTATCATTTTTTCTATTTTTTTTCACCTCCTCTATTTTTTTATTTTTTTAGAATTTCTAGTATTTCAGCTATTTGACAAGTTTAGTCTTTAACTACACTTAATCTCTAGTCCAATTATTTACTCATGGTCAAACTTTCCGTTTGCTCACCCATCCTCACACCGCTCCAGCACTAGCACGCTTAACTTCCTAGTTCCTCTCGTCTCGCTTTCATCTGCTTTACCCGCATGTTATTGATATTGCTTTCATATCAATCTTATTAACTTGTTAGTCACGATGTCACACTTATATATTATTTAATTCCAAATAATTATTTTTATAAATAAAATAATGACGTAATAATAATCTTGAAAAAAGTTTGAAATGATTTTTTAAAAATTTTAATATATTTTTCGCAAAACCTAAAACTTGAAAATTTTCATACTTTCCTTTGGCACTTTGAGAATCTAGAAATTGGCTAACCAAGGTGAATTCGGATGTAACTTTTCATGTAGATACATTTTCATATATTGAAAAAAAAATCGAGTTCGTATCTAAAAATATTCCTATTTTACCGATACATGACACAATTTTCAATAAAGGAAACTCAAAATTCATGTTTGTTAATTTCTCTTGCAACTAGATGGCATAACACATGGAAATCTCGAAGGATTTTATTTTTAAATTTTTTTATTATTTTATTTTGTATTTTACAAAGCTAAAACCCCTAGAAAACCTTTAGTCCGGGTTGGTGTCTCCAACCAGGACTAAAGGTTTTGGCACCGACGGGGCCTGCCGCAACCCCTTTAGTCCATGTTGGTGTCTCCAACTGGAACTAAAAGGTCCCGTTATATATAAACCAGGACTAACGGACTAATGCTACAGGCAGCTCCGAAAAAAGACATGTTTTCTACTAGTGGTTCTGCCCGGAAAAGATGTTGTTGGCGACGTAGAAGAAGATCGAGAAGATTTCCATAGCACTACGACACCTCTGGATCTACGGTTTCTCAACGTAGGTCAAAGAGAAAAGAAATAAATAAATCAAATCTTAAGAAAAGAGGAAGTGAGCTTAGCTCAACTGGTTGGGGGAGTGGATGTACAAACCCAACACCTAAGTTCAAATCCTCTCGGACGCGAATTTAGGTTGCTATTTACACTTGAGGCCCAGGCTAGACCTGGTACTCATGCAATTTATCTTGAGGACTATGCTTTAATCTTAACAAGATTAAAAATCTTAGTACTCATGCTTAATTGTTGTGTGCATCCTTAGTTGGTGCAGAGGTCGGGAAGTGAAATTCTCCCCGCCGGGTAGCCACCTCTCGCACTCCCTCAGTGTCTCCTTCCCGGCCTACTCTCCCCTTCCCCGTCCCACTTCACCGTTTTCCCCTCGGGTAGCCTCGCGAGAGGCTGCTCAGGGGGCTCCCCAAACCCTAACAGAGGCGCAGGCGTCGGCGGTGGCAGCACCACTCGGCCACCGAAGGTGGGGGGCGACGACGGCACGCTCGGCAGGCCCTCCTTCGCGCGGAGACGGGGCATCATAGGGGTGGCGGCGGGGGAAAGCTGGTCTGGTTGTGCTTCTTTGGCGGCGGTTGCTGGAGCATGGTGGGGCAACTGTGGTGTGGTGGAGCTCGGCGAGGAGTAGAGGAGGTCGACAGCCACGGTGGTGCTGGTAGGGAGAGCGGGACGCGACACCCCCCTTTTCGACGAGGTGGCGACTGTCGACCATCTATACACTGCGGTGCGCGGAGGTGTATCCCGCTGCCTGCCGGCTTGGGTGAAGGAGGAGAACGGCGGGCTCGATCTAGGCCATCACGGGGCCGATGTGGGCTTTTGTGGCTTTGCTACGGAGGTTCCTACCTTGACACTACTAGGAAAAGGCCTATAGGTGGAGGCAAGTGGTGCCGGCGCACCACCTTGGACGTGCGCCGGTGGAACATGTTGCCGGCGCACCAAATAAGCGCCGCACCGGCGATGGAGGCTTACTGCCGGCGCACAAGCAAAAAAGATGCGCCGGCGATAAATTTCAAAGAGGACCAGACCGGGCCGGAAAAATCGAGCCCCTTATCGCCGGCGCACCACCATGTTGGCGCGCCGGTGGTAAGTTTCTTATTGCCGGCGCTGGAGCATAATGGTGCGCCGGCGGTAAGGGCAGCCATAATTTTCCCTCTACCCCCCCTCGTGGACCGCCTTTTCAGTTTTGAAAAAAATAAAAGAAAATGATAAAAAATTCAAAAAATAAAATCCTTTGAACTGCCCATGTATTATGTAATCTAGCTTTCATCAAAATTGGAAAAAATGAATTTCGATATATTATGCAAAATGGCGTCATCTTTCGGTAAAACGGGATTTCTGGTTGCATACGGCCGTTTGGAGAAAAAATGGATTCGTCAAATTCAAAACAGAAACAGGACTTTTTTCAGATTTAAGATTTGGGAGAAAAAAGAAAAAAATTACCCCCGGCGCACCACCCTACTTGGTGCGCCGGCAGTAACCTATGGTATATATATACTCCACACCTGCCTGTGCTCCTCACTTTCACATTTTCCTTCTCTTTTCCTCCTCCTCCTCCTCCTCCTCATCTACTACATCGAGCTACTGCGGCGAGCTACTCCGGCGACCTTTACTGCACCGACGGCCACGATGGCCACCGACGGCCACAACGTCCTCCGGCCTCCTCCAACACCTCCGGCCTCCTCCACCACCTCCGGCCTCCTCCACCACGTCCGGCCTCCGCCACCACGTCCGGCCTCCGCCACCACGTCCAGCCTCCTCCACCACCTCCGGCCTCCTCCACCAACTCCGGCCACCTCCATCAACTCCGGGCTCCCCCACCTACTCCGGGCTCCTCCACCTCCGGCCTACTCCTCCTCCTCCTACACCGACGCGATGACCTCGGGAGCTTCCGCCATCATCCTGCACCGGCGCAGAGACGACAACCACTGATTAGCTAGATCTAGATCTAGATCTAGATTTGAATTTTTTTTTGTTTCCTTGTATAACCTACCGCCGGCGAACAAGATAGGTTCACCGGGGATAACGCGAGTTACCACCGGCGCACCAACTGGTGCGCCGGCAATAAGCGATTATCACCGGCCTGTTCCCACCGGCGGGCTTCTAGTGCGCCGGCAATAGGCCTTTTTGGTGCGCCGGCAATAGGCCTTTTCCTTGTAGTGTGATGTGGTCGGTGGCTGCTCCCCGTCCGGGTTGGAGGTGGTTGATGGACTGTGGCTCCTAACCGTGTGGTTTCCTGCGGGTCGCGTGGGGGCTGCTCGCTCGGCATGAATAAAGGTGGTGGTCCTCGGATCTCTCGTGTGCCAGGACAAAGAACTTCATTATGCATGTCCGTCTGGATTTGGCTGGATGTTGAGTTTCGGGAGGCTCCACTCGCAAATGTAACAATGCGCGTGCCTAGAGTTTGCTGGTTTCGGGGGTATTCAGTCATGCGCACCCATGCTTTTGTTCCGACCGTTTGGTTCCGGAGGGAGCGACGCGAAGCTCTGTTCTGTGTTGCCAGCATATGACTTATGGTCCATGGTGTATCAGAGATGGAATTTTTTTTTGAAAACTGGATTGGAGGACTAGCAGCGGAGGATCGAGTTGTGGTGTTGTTGAGGGATTTGCTTGGTACTGTGGGTCTTGTAACAATAGTATGCAAGTGGGGGCAGCAGCACAAGTGAAGTTCAGAGTCCTATCTTTCAGGGTGAAAATCCAAGTTCTGGCCTTGCGCATCGCCGCTGGCCAGCGAGGAGAAGATGGTGGGTAACAATGGCTGCAGGCTGCTACTTTAGGCGTGCGGCGACTAGGCTAGGTGGGGGCACGCCACTGGTGTCGAGGACGAGGTCTAGCGTGGGGAGGAGAACGTCGGAGGTGCACGAAGGATGGATTCTAGGTGAAGAAAAAGAAAATAAAATTGGGGGAAGAGGATGATCAATTGATCACGAGACCTCAGACCCACTGTCAGGAAGGGTAACTTGTAATCTTTGTCGGGATTGTTGTTTTCCTAGTGTACCAAATAAAGGTTCCATTTAGACCGAGAATCACAAGTTCATGGTACCAACGGCGGCGGAATTTAAAAGTTCAAGGTGCATTTCGCCAAACTACTGAGGTTTAAAATACGATCGAGTTAATGTTTTCCTTTCTGTAGTCCTCGTGGAATACCTGGCACACCCACCAGCCAGCCAAGTTTGTCTGTAATTGCATATATATCCATGCCGCATGCATGCAATTGTGCCAAAGTCTGCAGCCTGTGGACTTTCCTTGTCCATGCGTGGCAACAAGAACGAACAAACAACGACCAGCACCAACCCCAGAGTTCAACCGATCACCGGGATATATACGAGGACACAGTATAGCGCACACGTACGCACGAGAGGACATGCAGTATAGCACGAGCCGGATACGTATTTGCACCATGCACGACCTCTGGCTCCTGGCACAACATCTTTGACTCCAGTTTTATCCGCAGCTAGCTTGGGAGTTGACAATGCACACAGAAATGGCGCATGACGATTGACGCGACCGTGCGATTTGGGACTGAACGCTGAACCACGTGCGCTCTAAAACGAACCTGTATGCCGCCCTTTCACCAACACACACCGAGGTTGTGCCAAGATTTTGGCCGAAATTTAGTGGGATTGCCACGAAAACGATCAGCGATGGTTTCGCTAAAAACGACTGGCGGAGACACCACGACAATAATCTTGGCGAAAATAGTTAGGCTACAGTCCAAGAACAAGTCACATCTCAGGTCGGCATACATGCTTGAAACCGATTGATCTCGTACCATCATTTTCTCCGTTTTACATCCACTATCTTAGAGTGCAACGACCAAGCCTGCCTCAATGTTTGACTTGCCACTTGACTGCTGCTCCAGCTATTCACTGCCGGCCGTAACGCAACGAGTCCATGAGGATTTGAAGAACCATTCCGAATTTTCAGTAGATCATCTCTCTGCGGGGAGGATCGATACTTCGCCGGTGCCTGGCATACATTACTTTACTTCTCTCAGTGTTCAGACGGCGACGACGTCCATGGTTCCACACGTAGCAAGAGATATATACATATAGGATCATGTTAAACGACCTGCCAACCAGCATGAAATATGCAAAATGACATATGCATAGGTGAAAGTAAGGAACCAAATCCAAGTATGCGACGCATCTAGAATGAAAATAACCATGTGTCTCCACATATATATAAATCAAAGATACCCATCATTTTAAGTTGGAGGGTGTCACACACTATACATATATACATGAGATAAATTAAGAAATTGATTTTCGATCCACTGCTATGTCCACCATATTCTATGCGGGGAAAAGAAATACATTTGTGATCACTAATATACAATTCATTGGGTGGAGATATTGACCCGTTGATTGATGATTCAGTCCAGACTAACCCCATGTAAACATAAAAAATACCCAAGTAAAATATAGTGCGATCGAGCCATGAGCCATTTGTATTCGTAGTTGGCATGAATAATCACATTATAACAATTAAGATAAAATTTTGACTAGTGGCTCATAGAACATGCACAATACTCGTGTGTTGTTTGTATTGACCACATTTGAGTCTTACAAATTGAAAAGATTATATGTTACATATTCCCACATCCAATTAGGTCTATTGATCAACATGCGTACTTTTCATAAGTGGGAGATTAGTCGACTGGTAAATGATCTTATAATAAAAAAACTAATAGTTCGTGTGCAAAGTTTATGGTGTTCAACAATTTTTTGTCAAATAAAAAAGTTCGCATGATAAATGCAATAAAAATATGGTTATTAGTTACAAAATAGAAACGATGGCAAGTTTGACCACAGCAAGGTTAGAAGTGGTTCTGTTAAAAACAAAAACATTGATACAAGATTGACTCTTTAGATGATGTTGTATATGAAATTATCCTCTAATATAGTTCAGAAGTGCAAAAATTGTAAAGATTATATGCACTTGATTGATGTCGAGGCTAAAAGGGCAATACAGTAATAAAAAATTGACTAAAAATATTAATTTTTAAATAATGTTGTGTGCATAAATATTGTAAAAGTTGGTAAATAGAGTCTAGTATACATGTTTTAGTAAATAATTACAAAAAATACATCATTGCACAAATGGACAAAATACGCGTGTTTGCTCATGTCACCATGGAGTAAATTTAAACTACCAATATTTTATTCGTACTAGTCAGCAACATATATTCATCATTTTAAGTTCATGAGTACTAAAAAAACTATATTTTTATATGCATGATTAAGGAAATGATTTTTTATCAATTGTTGTGTGCACCGTACTCTATCTACGAAAAAATATACAGTTGTGATCACTTATATACACTTCGTTTGATGGAGAGACTGTGATTTTCATTTTAAAAATACATTCGTTGATCCAGTGTAGACCAATCCCATGAAACATGCAATGCCACAATAATAAGTCATATAGAGCAATCTAAAAACTTTTGTTCATAGTTGGCACGAATATTGCACATTATATAACACAATATTGTGTGTTGCTCATCATGCATACACAGATATTTTGTGTTGCTGATATTCATCACATTTGAATTTTATACATTGAGAAAATTACATATTCCTTATTGCTACACGAAATTAGGTCTAGCGATTAGCACATGAACTTTTCGCAAGCGTGCGATTAATTGACTAGAAAATGGACATATAATGCAAAAAAAAATATTGTTCTTGTGCAAAGCCTATGGGCTTGAACAATTTTTTTTGTTGTTTGTATGCCATTCTCTTTGAATTACTGTAACTGTTGTGTCGGTCCAATCAAGTTGAACATATATAATTTTTTTGGCTCATTATTCCGTATTCATCTGAAAAAGATATTATCCCCTGCATTTATAATTACCCCTCGTTCCGTGTTTAGTCAAGGTCAAATTTTACAAAGTTTGGCCAAATATATAGAAAAAATATCAACATCAAAAATATAAAATTAGCACTAATAGAGTCATTATGAAATGTATTTTCATAGTATATGAATTTGGTATTATGGTGTTAAATTTTACAAAATTTAGTTTTGACTAAATACAGAAATCAGAGTTAAAAATAGAGAGGGGGTAAACAGATCACAAATAAACCTCTATTGACTTGCTGACATCAGTGGCGACATATTTGCATGCGGCCAGTTCGCCAATGCATGAGTCGAATTGCTGCCAATTGAGTATATCTTGGGCTGCTCCCAAGTGGGTTCCCTTTCCCTCGTTCGAACATATACACTAGTGAAGTACTAGTAGTGAAATACTTTGACTCCAGTTTTGTGCTCGGCTTGGACTAATCTACACCAAGGGTTGACAATGCATCTCGAGCAATTAATGGTGTATGTGTCTGAATTCTGATGATGCAACAGCTGCGATTTGAGACTCGGCGAGCAGAGACCGGTGACTCAAGACTGAACACGTGCGCTCTAGACGACTTGATTGCCGTTTCACCAACAAGCGACGAGATGGCTCCAACACGCCACGAGATGGCTCAGCCCGATCGGTGGTGATTTCGCTAAAACTGTTTGGCCGGAAAAACGTGTACAAGACGCGAATCGGCGAATAATGGATCATTGCCAGAATATAGCTTTTGGCTACGGATCAGATACGTACAGGTCAAATAAACTACGCACAATTGTTCCTCTATTTTGTGGCGAATATCGTCACTGAAGCCGACCGATCCTACAGTCATTTTCTTCTTTCTATCCTCAAGTAGTGCAGCGATCAGGCAGAGGTACGGTGTCTCCGCCTGAATGTTTGACTTCTCCATGACTGCTGCTCCGGCTGTGATATGCTGTAATGAGTTCCATGCTATCAAAGTTTACCAAACAGATCGTTTAGATCTCCGCGGGAATTCGCTCGTGGCTGTCATCTTAGCTGACTTTTGCGTATGCGTCACTTCTCCTGAAGAATCGACCATGTATGTCACATTGTCAGTGTTCAAACAGCGACCTTGGTTTGTCCTGTATGGTATTGTTATTTCCCACTGCCCCCGTAGGATCACGCGCCTATGATAAATATTTATATTAATGAATAAATCATAGAGAAATTTGCGAAAAACTTACTTCAGATTGTCGGTCCTTCAACTATAAATATCATGTTGTTTGTATGCCATACAGTTGTTTTGTCCGCACGGAAGTGGTTCGAGCAACATGACTACCATGTCAAAACATGTTTGATTCATGCTATTTAAAAAAGTTATCTTGATTGTTGGATATTCTATTTTTGGAATTCTGCATACATTTTGTGTTGCTTATTTTTAATGAAAATCTGGTTTATACAAGAAAATAAGATGTATGTGTGCTTTTAACAGATTTATGTAATATTCCACATTTTGTGATAATTTTTCTATTTTCTGAAAACATGTTTTGTAATTTTGTTTAATCGCCTAGGGAATTTGGTGATATGGAAAATACATTCTATTGACATTATTGGCATGTACGTGCCACATTAAGCAAAACAACCTTGGTAATTGGTATGATCAAAACTCCTTCATGGAGGAAACTTGAAGGTATTATTAGTGTGGTGGGGTTCTCGTTGCATGATTCTCCAACCTAACTCCTATATCGTGAGGCCGCTACGCCATTTACAAGTACTCCCTATGTTGGCGATGTTTTATTTTTATTTTTTAAGAACCGAAGGAGTGATGCCTTCAATTTAGAACACAAGAAGTGTCAAACTTACTTACAAGTAAAGATACAACATCAACACATGCGTCTAACCGAGGATGCACACTAGACAAGCTTCGTGGCCGAAGCGACCACCCACACCAGCCGAAAACAAGCCTAAACAACAAGCACATGCACCGACCCTGGGGCTAGCCGATGGCTCTCCCACCCAAGTGACAAGAGCTGACACCCTAAACGAAGTGACAAGTCTTGTAGCCGTTCCGGCTTCCACACCGGTATGAGGTTGCGCGCTAGCTGAGCCCACAACTATCACAAGTGACTAATGGAGGCACTCTCTGCAACACCCCTTACTATACCATGATAGTTTTTGGGCCCCCCACTCCGGCTTCTATTAACACACTCCTTTGTGGCGGCCTCATCCCGACGTCTAACAACCTCGCCAACAGGACAAAGTCCGCGCGACAGAAGCTATTTATTCCCGTGTCAGCTAGAGCAGGGTGGCGCCTCCAAGGAGGAAGCGACTAGGAGATCGCCATCTCCTTAGGAGGTCATGCCCTAATCAGTCATCTTTTAACTTGGAACGTTGTAAAACATGCACATCATTTCCAAAAAAACATCTTTAAAATATGATATGATATGTAGATAATTCGCAATTTTATTAAATTCCATTTGGCATTACGCCTACATCTATGGTGTCGATCAGGTTAAAACCATAGTTTAAAAAACCGTCCCAGTGAGCACCAGTGAGGCGACTGGTTCACTGGAACGGACCACCAGTTCATCTGGTTGATGGCGAAAAAACCAGTATTTTAGTTAAAATTTAAGAAAATTCCGCAACAAAACGACCATAAAAAAGAATATATATATATATATATATAGTATATTTCAAATATGAAATCTCAAAACATTTTGAGTCCAAGTGATAATGGTTGTTATGTGGTGCTATTTCTCCCTAGCTAGGTGAAGGTCTAGTGTTCGATTCCTCATGTGTCATCTTTTTTTACTGGTTTTTGTTGTAGTTTGGACCGGTACCACCAAACCGGTCCATTGTTTAAACCATGGTACGAATATGTGGTATCGAACCAGATGAACCGGTGGCCCGACCGGTGACCCAGTCGCCACCGGTACGGTTTTTTAATCTATGACATGTAGTTTACTCCATTCGTGCTTCAAGTGAAGAAAATATTAAGCACAGCAGAAATAGTAAACCAGTTGACTTTGCTGACATCTGGGATGACATATTGCATGCAAGTTTGCCGTGCATGGATTGCTCCCCGGGCCCATTGGGTATCGCAGCACACAAATTTCCGTATGATCTACTGCAACTCGGTCCTTAATAATTTATCACTGATGGTAAAGATATTTCAGCCTGTTTGATCTAAAGATATTTCAAAATGTGCCCAACACCTGGAGAACTCCGGATCGCCGCGCGTTGACGCTAAGTAGTAGCTATACTATACAACCTGGGATACTCCGTTCACACAAACAAGCTGGTTAATAGTAATAATTAACAATGGTAGTACTTCCTCCGTCCCATTAAGCACGTCTTAACTTTGTTTAAATTAGATGTATCAACAGATCCAAATTTAGACAAAATTAAAACATATTTCGTTAAACAGATCAGTGCTATAGTAATATAAATTGTATCTTAGAGTAAACTCTCTCGGACGTCTCTGTATCAATCTAACTGCGACAGTTACAGAAATTAAGAAAAGGAAAAAAAAAATAACTAGTGAAGTAGTGATTGAGAGCAACGCGCGATATACACTATGGGGGTTTGTAGATCGAATTAACAAGATGCCATATACAATGTGAAACTATCCATTGTACGTTTTCAGTTCACATATCCATGACCAGGTTCCTAGCTAGCTTTGCTTGCGTACGTAGATCTTAGTTCAACAGTATATATACGTGTGCAGTGTGTTTCCTCTGTATATCATCCAGGCCGGCACGTATATACCTCAGAGTACGTGCATGCACATTAGTGCAGGCGAATACAGAGATCATGCGATAGACGAAGATAAAACCACATTTGTTCAAGCACCATGAAGGTTAAGATCGGGAGCTCCAAGATCGTCAGGCCGTTGTACGATGACGGCGTGGCTCCCGGCGACGCCGGCGAATGGGTGCCGCTCTCCGTGCTGGACAAGGTGACGTACGGGGAGCACGTCGCCATAATCTACGCGTTCCAGCCGCCGAACCCGCCGAACGCCGCGCTGGAGCTCGGCCTGGCAAAGGCGCTCTCGGCGTACCGGGAATGGGCGGGGCGGATCGGGGTCGGGCCCGACGGGAAGCGATCTGTGCTGCTGAACGATGCCGGGGCACGGTTCGTGGAGGCCACCGTGGACGCGCCGCTGTCGGTGTCGTTGCCGTTCGGAGCGCCGTCGCCGGAGTCGAGGCGGCTGCACCCGAAGATCGACGCCGTGGTGGAGCTCGTGCAGGTGCAGCTCACGCGGTTCTCGTGCGGGTCGCTTGTCGTGGGCTTCGCGGGGCACCACCAGATCGCCGACGGGCAGGCCACGGGCAACTTCCTCGGCGCGTGGGGCCTAGCAACGCGGCAGCTGCCAGTGTACCCTATCCCGGTCTGCGACCGCGGCACCCGGTTCGCGCCACGCGACCCGCCGCTCCTGGAGTTCCTGCACCGGGAAGCGGAGTACAAGGCAGCGCCGGCGAGCGCGGATACCGACGTCGGCGAGGACGAGGACGAGTTCTTTGCGGCGGCGCAGGGCAAGGTCAAGGTGCACAGGATGCACCTCAGCAAGGAGTTCGTGTCCCGGCTCAAGGCGCGGGCCTCGTCGGGCCTCCCGCCCTCGCGCCGCGGCTACACCACGTTCCAGACCGTGGTGGCGCACCTCTGGCGCGCAATCACCGCGGCCCGTGGACTGGGCGCCGACGTGACAACCAAGATCCGCATCTCCGTCAACGGCCGGTCGCGCATGCGCCCACCGGTGCCGCGCGAGTACTTCGGCAACGTCGTGCTCTGGGCGTTCCCACACGCGGACGCCGGCGACCTCGTGTCCCGCCCAGTCGGACACGCAGCCGAGCTCATCCACCGTGCCGTGGACGCCATCGACGACGCCTACTTCCGCTCCTTCGTGGACTTCGCCTCCTCCGGCGCCGTGGAGGCCGAGGGGCTCGTCCCCACCGCGGACAGCGACGAGACGGTGCTATGCCCGAATCTAGAGCTGGACGCGTGGCTCGGGATCAACTTCTTTGACCTCGACTTTGGTAGCGGCGGGCCGTTCTACTTCATGCCGACGTACTACCCCATGGAGGGCAGCCTCTTCCTGTTGCCCTCCGTCCTCGGCGAAGGCAGCATGGAGGCGTACGTCTCACTCTTCGAGAACCACCTCGATGAGTTTAAAAAGATATGCCACAAGATTACTTAGCTACTAGCTAGCAAATACAGTAGATCAGGAAACTAAATAATCATCCAAAAACACTAGACGGCCATGACTAAAGTGCCAACAAATGCAAGGCTCACGAACCGGCACGGAGGACAGGCGATCGTGTTGAGGCGGTTCTAAACCCGGGTTTCACGGCGAAGCTGGCGGTACATCCCTTCTCCGGTGGCCTTCAGCCTTAGAAGATTTCCGTAACAAATTTCCGTAAGTCTAGCATTTTCTGGCTTAGAGTGTTGGAGGTATGATGGACCACGGTCCTCTCGAGCGAAAGGTTTTTGTTCTTTGTTAAAACTTTTTCTTCAGTACTTTTTCGAGGTGGTGAACGAGCGGTTACATGTTGAAGTTAAAATAAGGTTCTTGTCCTACTATCCTCGTTTTGGTAGTGTGTCTTGCACCCTTAGAGGGCTCGTGGAGTAATGAGCCTATATCTAGTGCTCCCACCTTTTCGTATGCTACGGTTGCTACCATATAAAAAAAAGTATTTTATACATGTCAAAAAATTATATAAAAAATTGTGAGTGCTCAAGTATGTCCCTACAATTTTCTCTTTTTTGTTTCTCAGTGTCCATGTCGAATTTGGACATGAAATTTTAGAATGTTGTAGGGGCATATTTCATGAGCACTCACAATTTTTCGTATAATTTTTGATATGTATAAAATACTTTTTTATATGGTAGCAACCGTAGCATACAAAGGGGTGGGAGCACTAGATATGTTCTCGTGGAGTAATGTGCCAAGCGGATCTCTTGAGATCCGTACGGTTGATATGATTTTAGGTCAGTCTCTTCTGATCTACGGTTATTATCATTAGCGATGGTTGCTACTATTTTGTGTTGGTCCTTTGGTACCTTAGCATGACGACTTTTCATCTATGTACTACAACAAGCTCTACTACGATAAGCTCTGACTAGTTCCGGTAATGGAGGGGAGAGGATGGTGGCTCGTCAGCGCTAGGTGGTCCAAATACCTAATTATTAATTTTATTATTTTCCAGTTTTTTGTAGTACATTATTAATATATTGGCGGAATTTAGCAAACAAAATATAAGACAACTAATTTAAAAGAGAAATATGAGGTTCAGAAGCAAAATCATACATGGGATGGAAGTACGAGTTCCACGCCTTTCGCGTAGATGCATATAAGCACGAGATCGGTGCGTTGAGTTTTTCTTGACATAGATATGGGTATACATTGTTTGCAACTACATCTACATGTGCCTCGAGTGTACGCCCAATTCAAATAATTTCCATGATTACCCTATTTCAGTATATTGATTATATGCATGTCTATGTAGTTATGAACATTTATATTGATTCTCGGTCGACCGAGATTTAAGTTCGAGGTCAGCTTACTTTCGAAGATTAGATTGCATCGTGATTTATGTTAGGCTTGATTTGTGGGTTTCAACTAATATTTTTCTTGCTGGAATGGATTGCAACTATTTTCTGTTGCAAATGGGATGCAACAAAAAAACAGTTGGATTTGCATCACAATTCTTGTTGGCTAAGAGTTGTGATTGAAAATTGTCGGTCGGGTGAGAATTAATTCCACAACTAGAATCGCGATGAGGTGATGTTCCGTAATTTTAGCTTGTATGGGTGAGTGCTTGAGTTATATCCAACTTGGATAATCCAAGGGCTTGCAACGATCGTTTGTGCATTTTGCATTTTTATCCCTCTGTAACCGGTGTTAACCTGAACCCTACCTTACTACATAAAGGATGCATCCCCTCTCACCTCCAAACCCTAGCCCTCTCCATTCGTGCACCGCCGCAACCATGCCCTCTCACCTCCACCTAGTCACCCACAATGGAGGTTATCAGATCCCTCCAGATGCAGCATCTCACGCAGAGCTCAGGGCGTGACTTCGGGTGCTATCGCACGAGGAGGAAGCACCTGGCAGCGTCTCGCTCATCAGCGATGGTCTCCCATGCTAGCCCCTCCTACCGGCCACCTTCTGGCCATGGTGTTGACCACTAACCCCATCTCTGTCACTCCTCCCGCTGGCCACCTTATGTTCCCCTGCTCTACCTCCAGATCGACGATGTGTCGTCGATATGCCCCGAGCGCTGCCAGCCCAAGAAGGAGGTGCCCGATCTAAGATTGGAGGGACTGGATCTCAGGTCGTCCTTATTTTTTCCCTTTTTATTTTAGACTTTTTGGGTTTTTTTTTTTTTTTTGAATCTATGCTAAGTCCAACTAAATCTATGATGTATTTTTGGATTCTTTCAAGTTTCTTTGATGATCTAGCGGTGATCAGAGGCCATCCTTATTATTTCCATTTTATTTTAGACTTTTTTAAGTCAGCGTGATAATGCAACTGGTTAGGAAAAAATAGATCTGCTATAGAAATGGATGGAAAACATGCATCAATCTATGTTCGATACTGATGCACGTATCAAATTGATCTTTATTTGTGGCGCTTATTACTATGTGTTTCCAGCTAAATGGGAGTATGAAACTTCTGTAAATTACTGATGATTCTCCTATACGACTAGAGTTTCTGTCTTCATATATGAAACATTAATCAAAGTATGATGAACTATAATGTGAGTATGAAACTTCCATGAATCACTCATGATTCTCCTATGGAGTTTCTATCTTCATATGAAAAAACTATCAAAACATGATTAAGTGTTGGTGAAACGCAAACAAAAAAAGTGAAACTTTGTTGGTAGGATTTACGTGCAGTTTCAAACAATGATTAAGAAAAAAAAACTCAATGATTTGGTTTTGACGCCATTTCAATATGTCAAAAAATGTTTTGTGGGATGCGACCAGAAAAAAGAAACTGAAAAACATAAAAGTGGTAAGGTCTATTGTGCAAAATTTGAATGGACTTAAAGTAGAGTGGTGGGAGGGTCAGTTTGCAAAGTATCTAGCACGAATCTCCATGTTTTGGACGGAGAAGATAGCTCAAGCACTCACCTGTACAAGCACACATGCATTTCCCAAGATAAAATTACACGAAATATATAACTATGAACCCTGGAGAATGCCAACCCAAAAGTATCGTAGCTTTAATTTGGTTCACATGTGTGGGACCCTAGTGGCATTTCCCAAGACCTTTGATGTGGCATTCCACTTGATGCCTCCGTACAACCCTAAAATGCCTTACCTATTTAATTGATGATTTGGCGATTCCGTAAGAGGGGAAACTGAAACAATAACAAAGAGATCTAGATAGAAACAAGGCACTGTCTCCAAAGGCTCTACCTGATTAATTGCGCCAGCAATTTCACCGTCATCGATGCTTTGCTAATCCTATGATCAATAAGGAGTAGTCCGTCCCCTGGACTATGAGTTTGTAGAAATATGTTTTTTGAGAAAATGTAGCATTATATAATTATGTTCGTATTTTGCTTCCTCGTTGCTAGATCACATGAGTTTCCCTATATGATTATGACAAACTATATTTTTTTATTCCATGAATCATCCTATGCTTTAATGTTATCTTGAATGAGCATTATATAAGGATATATGTTATCTCACTATTCTTGATACTAGACTTGACTAGCTTATGTGGGTGAAACAACCATGAGAATGGTGAGTTTTAGATGGAGTGAACCAGGTGTAATGATCCTAGTGATACAAAAGAGCAAATCACTTCTACATGTTGGTACTTCCTTGGATTACTTCACTAAGGGTGAAAAGGGTTTGTGTATTACTTCATTATTGGTATGTGGTGTTGATTAATTCTTGACATCATGTCACCTCATTGAAATGACATGCTCTACATTTTTCTACTTATTCTCGGGTGTATAATGGACTTGGGCATTTGGGATGAGAGTTAGCATACATATTTGTTATCACCAGAATTTAACCAAGTCTGGAGATGGGCCGTGATCAAATGGGCTTAGAGGATTGATACGTCTCCGACGTATCGATAATTTCTTATGTTCCATGCCACATTATTGATGTTATCTACATGTTTTATGCACACTTTATGTCATATTCGTGCATTTTCTGGAACTAACCTATTAACAAGATGCCGAAGTGCTCATTGCTGTTTTCGCTGTTTTTGGTTTCAGAAATCCTAGTAACGAAATATTCTCGGAATTGGACGAAATCAACGCCCGTGGTCCTATTTTGCCACGAAGCTTCCGGAAGACCGAAGAGGAGACGAAGTGGGGCCACGAGGTGGCCACACCCTAGGGCGGCGCGGCCCCCTTGGCCGCGCGGCCCCGTGGTGTGGGCCCCTCGTGCCGCCTCCTCGACCTACCCTTCCGCCTACTTAAAGCCTCCGTTGCGAAACCCCCGCACCGAGAGCCACGATACGGAAAACCTTCCGGAGACGCCGCCGCCGATCCCATCTCGGGGATCCAGGAGATCGCCTCCGGCACCCCGCCGGAGAGGGGAATCATCTCCCGGAGGACTCTACGCCGCCATGGTCGCCTCCGGAGTGATGTGTGAGTAGTCTACCCCTGGACTATGGGTCCATAGCAGTAGCTAGATGGTTGTCTTCTCCCCATTGTGCTTCATTGTCGGATCTTGTGAGCTGCCTAACATGATCAAGATCATCTATCTCGTAATTCTATATGTTGCGTTTGTTGGGATCCGATGAATAGAGAATACTTGTTATGTTGATTATCAAAGTTATGTCTATGTGTTGTTTATGATCTTGCATGCTCTCCGTTATTAGTAGATGCTCTGGCCAAGTTGATGCTAGTAACTCCAAGAGGGAGTATTTATGCTCGATAGTGGGTTCATGTCTCCGTGAATCCGGAGGGGTGACAAGAACCTCTAAGGTTATGGATGTGCTCGTTGCCACTAGGGATAAAACATTGGTGCTATGTTCAAGGATGTAGTCACTAATTACATTACGCGCAATACTTAATGCAATTGTCTCGTTGTTAGCAACTTAATACTGGAGGGGTTCGGATGATAACCTCGAAGGTGGACTTTTTAGGCATAGATGCATGTTGGATGGCGGTCTATGTACTTTGTCGTAATGCCCAATTAAATCTCACTATACTCATCATAATATGTATGTGCATGGTCATGCCCTCTTTATTTGTCAATTGCCCAACCGTAATTTATTCACCCAACATGCTGTTTATCTTATGGGAGAGACACCTCTAGTGAACTCGTGGACCCCGGTCCAATTCTCTATACTCGAAATACAATCTACTCGCAATACCGTTCTACCGTTTTCTCGCAAACAATCATCTTCCACACAATACGGTTAATCCTTTGTTACAGCAAGCCGGTGAGATTGACAACCTCACTGTTTCGTTGGGGCAAAGTACTTTGGTTGTGTTGTGCAGGTTCCACGTTGGCGCCGGAATCTCCGGTGTTGCGCCGCACTACATCCCGCCGCCATCAACCTTCAACGTGCTTCTTGGCTCCTCCTGGTTCGATAAACCTTGGTTTCTTTCTGAGGGAAAACTTGCTGCTGTGCGCATCATACCTTCCTCTTGGGGTTCCCAACGAACGTGTGAGTTACACGCCATCAAGCACTTTTTCTGGCGCCGTTGCCGGGGAGATCAAGACACGCTGCAAGGGGAGTCTCCACTTCCCAATCTCTTTACTTTGTTTTTGTCTTGCTTAGTTTTATTTACTACTTTGTTTGCTGCACTAAATCAAAATACAAAAAAATTAGTTGCTAGTTTACTTTATTTGCTATCTTGTTTACTATATCAAAAACACAAAAAAATTAGTTACTCGCATTTACTTTATTATCATGTCTAGTCCCGTAGTTGTTACTCTATCACCTGAGGAATCAATCTTCACCTTTAAACAAGGAGGTGAAGAGAATTTTAAAGAAGCATGGTCTAGAATTTTTGATGCTTATAGTAAAACTGAACCTAAAATGACCTTAAGTTTGCTTCTTAGTAATTTCTATTTCGGGCTTATTCTTCGCTATAGATATGCCTTAGATGCTGTTGTGGGAGGAGATTTCCTTCATTGTGATGGGGATCAAGCTTTTAATGCTATAAGGAAATTGATTACATCATTTAGCTCCGATAATAATTTTGATCCATCTCATGCTAGCATGCATAATAGATTAAACACTATTGAAACAAATATAGCCTGTTTAAAAGAAGTGTATAACCGAATTCGCGAATATTATGATTATGTTCCATTAAGCTTCGAACATTCAATGTGGGTGCCTACCGTTAAAGCTACTATTGGTGGTGAAACTTTTCCTGCTCGTTGTGATATTATGTCCGAGTTTTGCCTCATGCCTGAAAAAATTTATAAATCTTTGACACTTTGGGGACTTACTGAAGGGGGAGAAGAAATAACTCTTAAGGATAACTCTGTTGTAATTCCTAAGGGTATAGCTGAAGGTGTTTTCACAACCTTTCTTGGAAGGACGGTATCCACTGATTATCTCATTATTGAATGTGTAGGGACAGGACAAATCACGCTTGGAAGATCTCTGCTGAAACTCATGGGAGCAGTCATAGATGTTGGGAAGGGCACTCTAAATTTTACCTCTGCACCCGGATGCGGTCATGTATTCCCTAGACCAAAGAGTAGGAATAAGAGTAAGAAAGGTAAGAGCAACACCCCTAGTAAGAATGCCGATGCACCACCCTTTGATAATACTTGATACACACTTTCTGCGCCTAGCTGAAAGGCGTTAAAGAAAAGCGCTTATGGGAGACAACCCATGGTTTTTACCTACAGTACTTTGTTTTTATTTTGTGTCTTGGAAGTTGTTTACTACTGTAGCAACCTCTCCTTATCTTAGTTTAGTGTTTTATTGTGCCAAGTAAAGTCGTTGATAGAAAAGTTCATACTAGATTTGGATTACTGCACATAAACAGATTTCTTTGCTGTCACGAATCTGGGCTGTTTTCTCTGTAGGTAACTCAGAAAATTATGCCAATTTACGTGAGTGATCCTCAGATATGTACGCAACTTTCATTCAATTTGAGCATTTTCATTTGAGCAAGTCTGGTGCCTCGATAAAATTCTTCAATACGAACTGTTCTGTTTTGACAGATTCTGCCTTTTATTTCGCATTGCCTCTTTTGCTATATTGGATGAATTTCTTTGATCCATTAATGTCCAGTAGCTTTATGCAATGTCCAGAAGTGTTAAGAATGATTGTGTCACCTCTGAACATGTTAATTTTTATTGTCGCTAACCCTCTAATGAGTTGTTCTAAGTTTGGTGTGGAGGAAGTTTTCAAGGATCAAGAGAGGAGTATGATGCAACATGATCAAGGAGAGTGAAAGCTCTAAGCTTGGGGATGCCCCGGTGGTTCACCCCTGCATATTCTAAGAAGACTCAAGCGTCTAAGCTTGGGGATGACCAAGGCATCCCCTTCTTCATCGACAACATTATCAGGTTCCTCCCCTGAAACTATATTTTTATTCCATCACATCTTATGTGCTTTGCTTGGAGCGTCGGTTTGTTTTGTTTTTTGTTTTGTTTGAATAAAATGGATCCAAGCATTCACTTTATGGGAGAGAGACACGCTCCGCTGTAGCATATGGACAAGTATGTCCTTAGTTTCTACTCATAGTATTCATGGCGAAGTTTCTTCTTCGTTAAATTGTTATATGGTTGGAATTGGAAAATGATACATGTAGTAATTGCTATAATGTCTTGGGTAATGTGATACTTGGCAATTGTTGTGCTCATGTTTAAGCTCTTGCATCATATGCTTTGCACCCATTAATGAAGAAATACATAGAGCATGCTAAAATTTGGTTTGCATATTTGGTTTCTCTAAGGTCTAGATAATTTCTAGTATTGAGTTTGAACAACAAGGAAGACGGTGTAGAGTCTTATAATGTTTACAATATGTCTTTTATGTGAGTTTTGCTGCACCGGTTCATCCTTGTGTTTGTTTCAAATAAACCTTGCTAGCCTAAACCTTGTATCGAGAGGGAATACTTCTCATGCATCCAAAATCCTGGAGCCAACCACTATGCCATTTGTGTCCACCATACCTACCTACTACATGGTATTTTCCGCCATTCCAAAGTAAATTGCTTGAGTGCTACCTTTAAAATTCCATCATTCACCTTTGCAATATATAGCTCATGGGACAAATAGCTTAAAAACTATTGTGGTATTGAATATGTAATTATGCACTTTATCTCTTATTAAGTTGCTTGTTGTGCGATAACCATGTTCACTCGGGGACGCCATCAACTACTCTTTGTTGAATTTCATGTGAGTTGCTATGCATGTTCGTCTTGTCCGAAGTAAGAGCGATCTACCACCTTATGGTTAAGCATGCATATTGTTAGAGAAGAACATTGGGCCGCTAACTAAAGCCATGATCCATGGTGGAAGTTTCGAGTTTTGGACATATATCCTCAATCTCATATGAGAAAATTATTAATTGTTGTTACATGCTTATGCATAAAAGAGGAGTCCATTATCTCGTTGTCTATGTTGTCCCGGTATGGATGTCTAAGTTGAGAATAATCAATAGCGAGAAATCCAATGCGAGCTTTCTCCTTAGACCTTTGTACGAGCGGCATAGAGGTACCCCTTTGTGACACTTGGTTAAAACATGTGCATTGTGATGATCCGGTAGTCCAAGCTAATTAGGACAAGGTGCGGGCACTATTAGTATACTATGCATGAGGCTTGCAACTTGTAAGATATAATTTACATGATACATATGCTTTATTACTACCATTGACAAAATTGTTTCATGTTTTCAAAATCAAAGCTCTAGCACAAATATAGCAATCGATGCTTTTCCTCTATGGAGGACCATTCTTTTACTTTCAATGTTGAGTCAGTTCACCTATTTCTCTCCACCTCAAGAAGCAAACACTTGTGTGAACTGTGCATTGATTCCTACATACTTGCATATTGCACTTATTATATTACTCTATGTTGACAATATCCATGAGATATACATGTTACAAGTTGAAAGCAACCGCTGAAACTTAATATTCCTTTGTGTTGCTTCAATGCTTTTACTATGAATTATTGCTTTATGAGTTAACTCTTATGCAAGACTTATTGATGCTTGTCTTGAAGTACTATTCATGAAAAGTCTTTGCTATATGATTCACTTGTTTACTCATGTCATATACATTGTTTTGATCGCTGCATTCACTACATATGCTTTACAAATAGTATGATCAAGGTTATGATGGCATGTCACTCCAGAAATTATCTGTGTTATCGTTTTACCCGCTCGGGACAAGCAGAACTAAGCTTGGGGATGCTGATACGTCTCCGACGTATCGATAATTTCTTATGTTCCATGCCACATTATTGATGTTATCTACATGTTTTATGCACACTTTATGTCATATTCGTGCATTTTCTGGAACTAACCTATTAACAAGATGCCGAAGTGCCGATTGCTTTGTTCGCTGTTTTTGGTTTCGAAATCCTAGTAACGAAATATTCTCGGAATTGGACGAAATCAACGCCCGTGGTCCTATTTTGCCACGAAGCTTCCGGAAGACCGAAGAGGAGACGAAGTGGGGCCACGAGGTGGCCACACCCTAGGGCGGCGCGGCCCCCTTGGCCGCGCGGCCCGTGGTGTGGGCCCCTCGTGCCGCCTCCTCGACCTACCCTTCCGCCTACTTAAAGCCTCCGTTGCGAAACCCCCGCACCGAGAGCCACGATACGGAAAACCTTCCGGAGACGCCGCCGCCGCCGATCCCATCTCGGGGGATCCAGGAGATCGCCTCCGGCACCCTGCCGGAGAGGGGAATCATCTCCCGGAGGACTCTACGCCGCCATGGTCGCCTCCGGAGTGATGTGTGAGTAGTCTACCCCCGGACTATGGGTCCATAGCAGTAGCTAGATGGTTGTCTTCTCCCCATTGTGCTTCATTGTCGGATCTTGTGAGCTGCCTAACATGATCAAGATCATCTATCTCGTAATTCTATATGTTGCGTTTGTTGGGATCCGATGAATAGAGAATACTTGTTATGTTGATTATCAAAGTTATGTCTATGTGTTGTTTATGATCTTGCATGCTCTCCGTTATTAGTAGATGCTCTGGCCAAGTTGATGCTAGTAACTCCAAGAGGGAGTATTTATGCTCGATAGTGGGTTCATGTCTCCGTGAATCTGGAGGGGTGACAAGAACCTCTAAGGTTATGGATGTGTCTGTTGCCACTAGGGATAAAACATTGGTGCTATGTTCATGGATGTAGTCACTAATTACATTACGCGCAATACTTAATGCAATTGTCCGTTGTTAGCAACTTAATACTCGGAGGGGGTTCGGATGATAACTCGAAGGTGGACTTTTTAGGCATAGATGCATGTTGGATGGCGGTCTATGTACTTTGTCATAATGCCCAATTAAATCTCACTATACTCATCATAATATGTATGTGCATGGTCATGCCCTCTTTATTTGTCAATTGCCCAACTGTAATTTGTTCACCCAACATGCTGTTTATCTTATGGGAGAGACACCTCTAGTGAACTGTGGACCCCGGTCCAATTCTCTATACTGAAATACAATCTACTGCAATACTTGTTCTCATCGTTTTCTCGCAAACAATCATCTTCCACACAATACGGTTAATACTTTGTTACAGCAAGCCGGTGAGATTGACAACCTCACTCGTTTCGTTGGGGCAAAGTACTTTGGTTGTGTTGTGCAGGTTCCACGTTGGCGCTGGAATCTCCGGTGTTGCGCCGCACTACATCCCGCCGCCATCAACCTTCAACGTGCTTCTTGGCTCCTCCTGGTTCGATAAACCTTGGTTTCTTTCTGAGGGAAAACTTGCTGCTGTGCGCATCATACCTTCCTCTTGGGGTTCCCAACGAACGTGTGAGTTACACGCCATCAAGGATATGCACGGAAAATATTCCCGAACCGGCCTTGTACAAGAAGTTTGGGCAAGATTGCCCGTGTATCTGTAAATTATAGTAGGATACGTGTCGGTTTAGAATTAAAGAGATAGAGTTTAGCTCGTACACAGTTGGGTTTATTCCCAAGGTAGAAGTCTACGGACTATAAATATGTATCTAGGGTTATTGAGAAGGAGGACGAACACGTTCACAACAAATCAATCTAGGCGCATCGCCACCCCTTGTCTCGAGGGTTTCTCCCGGGTAAGCAACATGCTGCCTAGATCGCATCTTGCGATCTAGGCGATATCGATTTATTCGTTATTGGTGTTGCTCGTGCTGAAGCCTTTTTTGATGGCGAGCAACACCCTTATCTTAGGTGTCTTGGGGTTGATCACAATGCTTTCACGATGCACTTGTTTAGCTACGCTACCCCTCGATATCTAGCTGCCCTTACACCTATTTTAGGTGTAGGGGCAGCATCTTGCTTGTTCTTTATTTAGTAGATCTAATCCGTTATAGTTGCTCCTTGTTCCTCAAGGATTGGTTTGATATCTGTATGGTTAGGCCTTATAAACGGGTTGAACGATCCGGTAGTGCGTAAGGTGTGGTTTATTAAGCTCTAGAGGGATTGTTCCGGGGATCAACTTCACGTTGGTTTTTAGGCCTCTTTAGGGCTGGTTTTCCATTATCTTGCGTATCTGTTAGGCTCAACTACGCATAGGATGTTCTGATTATACGGTGAAAACCCCAGATTATCGTAGATTAGTTTAGCTTGATATTGATAAAGCATGATCCCCATGTCCTTGTAAATCTAACATGAACCATGGGGCAATCGGCTCTTTGAGCCGATCCACAGAACAATTTAAGAGCCGATTGGGGCTCGTATTTAATGTTTACGTGTCTGCCATGCGAGAAACTAGTCGAAGCAATCCATCACCTTCCTGACCAGGTATAGGTCAGGTGGCACGCCCTCGTAAGCACCAGGACGCGTGTGCCAGAAGGCATTGCGGGCCGTCGCTTGAGGGACCAGGGTCAGCCGCAATCCTGGGAGCCTCCCGGCTCTACTGTGTTGCCCGTCGCTGCTCGCCGGTGGGTTTCTGACAGCAACACATTGAGATGCTGGAGTCTTCAACCAATGTCTCGATGGAGGAGGAGAGCAGGGCCTTGAGATGCTGGAGTTGACCATGTGTAGTGCTGGGTCCTGACTCTTCGCTTGTTTTAGCAGTGGCCGGCTCAATGGATTCGGGGTCAAATGTTAGCAAGCTTGAAAGGTCATAACCCTGACAAACAACAAGAAAAACGTCAGGAGACAGCAAAGGAGTAAGGTAGAGCCAAGGGGAAGGATTGTACCTCTCCTAAGACCAGAGGAACAGCCGATGAAGAGGTGATCGGCTCTGGTGTTTCAGCTGTCGGTTTGGCCAAGCTGGCCACCTTGTCAGCTGCACTCTTAGAAGTTGCTAGGTCCAGGGTGGCGGATGGCATTGGTACCTCCTCAACTTCCCCACTAGAGGTGTCATCAGTCTGCAAAGGGAATGGCTAGCCGTTGAGAATAACAATGGGCCAGCAAGGAAAATGAGCCAAGGAGAGTGTGGAGGGGATTACGTTTGATATCTCCTGGTTTGATGGAGAGGCTTGCGGTTCCTTGCGAGCTCTCTTGATGCATCGGCTTTTTGTCCGTAGACTGCCCTGCCCTGCTTTGGTGGGAGGTTCGGTGTCAGCGGGTTCAGGGGCTGATCTTTTCTTGGAAGCCGACGGTGGCAAGTCTGGCTGGCTCTGCGTGGAGGTCTTCTCAGAGTTGCCTGAGCTCGAGTCCCTTCGACTGGACTGTGTGCCCTCACTAGAGTTTTCTTCGGTGGAGGTCTGTAAAAGAGATACAAGTATGCTGCAGAAGCCTAAAAGAGTGAATGAAATCAGCCAACTTACGTGCGAACTTTCTTGGGCCAGAGCAGGGCTTTGGCGCTTCAGAGTCTTCCTGGCCGCTACTTTCCTCACTGGAGTTCTCGCCTTGACTGAGGCTCGGGGGGCAGCTGACCTGGAAGACACTCTGCTTTTGGAAGCCGATGTTGGTGTCATCGGCTGACTCTGCATTACAACCTTTTTCATAGATGGTGAGTTTTTGCAGAAGAGGACCACCGGAGCTGGTGGGAGAAATCTGAAAGGGGAGCCGTCATCATCTACAGGATCCGGACCCTCTTGTTGCTGCAAGGAGGCAAAGCAATGTTATAAAAGGAAATCATTGCAAGCCACTTCAAAAGAAATCGTGAGTAGCGGTACCTGTTCTGCAGGGATGTCATATTCAGCGTCAAGTTGTTTCAGCAATGGTCCCAGAGCTCTCCTGAAGACATGAGTCTTCCACATTGACCACCAAGTCTCAAAACCATCGGTTGATGAGGTAAAAGAGAGGTTGTGAGGAATTGGAGCGGCTAGAGCATCGAAGAAGGAATAACACCTTTGACTGGTGAGGACATCAGGTAGATCAGCTCTGCTCTCTGTTAGGTGGTGCAGAAAGAAGTGAGGAGATACCTATCCAAGACCAAGTTGTCGGGCTGCCATGACCGGCTGATAGGACTCATAACCAGGTTTGATGATCCTGTTTGAGGTGCTCATGCCAACGGGAAGGAAGCAGGGACGGATCATGATGGAATACAACTACCGAGTGTCAGCATCATCGGCAAAACTATCTAACCTGAAGGAGACTGGATTTTCAAAATTTTCAGACTCCGTATAAGGAAAGAAGAGAGGGTCGTCCAGGCCTTGGTAGAAAGTCCTGAACCACTCTGATGCTCCCTTAGAGGTCAGTTTGCTGCCTGGGAGGCTGTATAGAGCTTGGTCGTAGCTAGTGCATCGGATCTGCCTCCCGTTGGTATCTGGGAAGGTGCAAGTGGCCAAGGGTGGAAGGTTTGGGATCTGGTTTTGGAAGTACAGCTGAGCCCAGAGCTGAATAAACCACCAGGGGCCTCCAGTTTTGACTATCTTTTGGGAGAACAGTTTAGCAGACATCAGCTGGAGATATCTATAGAATTCTCCAAGAAACAGTTTGCCAATGCCAAGCTGAGTGCCTCTGGCAAGTTCATAGGCCAGGGAAAGATAATTTTTGGTTGGAGCAAGTGAAGGACCACAAAATATGAAGTGTTCCAACCAGAAATTCAGGAAGGCCGTGTGTTCTTTTTCTGTTACTGGGCCTTCGTTTTTCATGTGGCGCCGAAGGTAGGCACCCCAGTTTGTGCACTCTGTCTTGGAAGAAAGCGCGAAGGGGACCTTTGGCAGCCTAAAGGCAGATGGGCTTGGGGATGCAATGTCTAAGCCAGTGATCATGGCCACATCTAGTAAGGTTGGTGTCATGGGGCCATGACCAAACATGAAACAATTCATGGCATCAGACCAAAAATAGCCGATGGTTTTCAGGAGGTTTTCAAGTTTCTCAAGTGGAGACAATGATAAAGCTAAAGCATCGGCTATTCCCGTGGTTTCCCAGGTGGCTTGATGGGTTTTGGATACTCTCTTGTACCATGAAACCCAATCTTCAGGAGGATTAGGCCAGGCTCGTAAGCAGTCGGCCCAAGAAGTTAGATCTAGATTCTGGTTCACGAAGGGAATTCTATTGGCCTCGCATGAAATCAAATGGGCAGGACTTTCAGTAGAACGAGGGCCAAGACAGAGAGAATTTGGAAGAGAAGGATGCGGCAGCAGAATGTCTGAGACCTAAAAATTAATGACAGAATGAGACATTAATTCAGGTGTTTGCTGTTAATTCTAACGCTATGCTCGGATGGGGGGAGCGGTTGAGGATTACCTTCAGGCCAGAAACTGTAGCGTTGGCGTTGGATGATTCCGCCATTGGGGTCACTGCGGATTTGAATCTGCGCGATTGAGATCTGAGATTTACGTGGCTGGAAGTTGGATCTGTTCGAACGGCGATTTGGGGATCTGAGACTCTTCGGGCAGGGGTTGCAGGTTACCGTTTGAAATAGGCACCTGATTTGGCCTTACTCACGTTTTATGGTGAAGGCCGATGCGCTGCCATCGGCTCTTTGCGCGTTGACTTGCTTTGACAATCGGCAAAATTGGTATGAAGGCAAAATCGACATAGAAGCATTTTCTTCATTAATAAAGAGGATTTTTACAGAGAAGAGCCGATTGCTCAGAAGAGGAAAAGCAAAAGAGCCGATTACTGCTACTAGTCCTATACTACTAGTCCTAGCCTAAGGGCCATTGCTGCCCTCGTCGGTGCTGTCGTGGCTACCGTCGGCACTACTGCCGGCAAACTCCTCGTCGCTGCTGCCGTAGCCTTCGGCAGGGGCCTCGTCTTCCTCCTCGTCGTCGTCATCGTCATCGTCGTCCGACCCGGCGCGGAAGCGCTTCGCCGGCGGTTCGTCGGAGAACGAGGAGGTGTCCTCCTCTTCTTCCTCCTCCTCGTCAGAGGAGGTGAAGTCGTCCCAGGAGAAGCGGTCGTCCTCGCTCTCTGTCTCCTCTTCCCCATCGATGAGGAATTGGAGGTCGGCTTCTCCGTCGGTCAAGGACTTGTCATCCTCGGACCAGATGGAAGGATCGTGGTCCTCCTTGTCCCACGTCGTTGGGGCGAGGATGTCGTGCGCTGCTAACGAGCCCCATTCTGGCGTCGGCTCGCGAGAAGAAGAGGATAGAGAGGAAAGATCCGATGAGGTAGAGGAGGAGGAGGAGGAAGACATGGCTGCAGAGAGGGGTTTTTTGCCGGTGGCTAGTACGGGGCTGGGGGATGAAGAAGCGAACTGCTCGATGTGGTTAAATAAAGGGGATATAGTGGAGATTTAATGTTGCGGTGGTTTCCGAGGAGCATGGTGCCAAAACTGTCAAATCGTGCAGGGAAGTTGAGAAGGCAAGGCATCATGGTGAATGGATACTGCGACGGTTCTGCCCTGCCACGACGTGACCCTACGAAGGAAGAAAAAACGGAGTGGTTTTGGAATTATCATTGCCAAAACCAGGGGGGCATGTGTTATCACCAGAATTTAACCAAGTCTGGAGATGGGCCGTGATCAAATGGGCTTAGAGGATATGCACGGAAAATATTCCCGAACCGGCCTTGTACAAGAAGTTTGGGCAAGATTGCCCGTGTATCTGTAAATTATAGTAGGATACGTGTCGGTTTAGAATTAAAGAGATAGAGTTTAGCTCGTACACAGTTGGGTTTATTCCCAAGGTAGAAGTCTACGGACTATAAATATGTATCTAGGGTTATTGAGAAGGAGGACGAACACGTTCACAACAAATCAATCTAGGCGCATCGCCACCCCTTGTCTCGAGGGTTTCTCCCGGGTAAGCAACATGCTGCCTAGATCGCATCTTGCGATCTAGGCAGTATCAGTTTATTCGTTATTGGTGTTGCTCGTGCTGAAGCCTTTTTTGATGGCGAGCAACACCCTTATCTTAGGTGTCTTGGGGTTGATCACAATGCTTTCACGATGCACTTGTTTAGCTACGCTACCCCTCGATATCTAGCTGCCCTTACACCTATTTTAGGTGTAGGGGCAGCATCTTGCTTATTCTTTATTTAGTAGATCTAATCTGTTATAGTTGCTCCTTGTTCCTCAAGGATTGGTTTGATATCTGTATGGTTAGGCCTTATAAACGGGTTGAACGATCCGGTAGTGCGTAAGGTGTGGTTTATTAAGCTCTAGAGGGATTGTTCCGGGGATCAACTTCACGTTGGTTTTTAGGCCTCTTTAGGGCTGGTTTTCCATTATCTTGCGTATCTGTTAGGCTCAACTACGCATAGGATGTTCCGATTATACGGTGAAAACCCCAGACTATCGTAGATTAGTTTAGCTTGATATTGATAAAGCATGATCCCCATGTCCTTATAAATCTAACATGAACCATGGGGCAATCGGCGCTTTGAGCCGATCCACAGAACAATTTAAGAGCCGATTGAGGCTCGTATTTAATGTTTACGTGTCTGCCATGCAGGAAACTAGTCGAAGCAATCTATCACCTTCCTGACCAGGTATAGGTCAGGTGGCACGCCCTCGTAAGCACCAGGACGCGTGTGCCAGAAGGCATTGCGGGCCGTCGCTTGAGGGACCAGGGTCAGCCGCAATCCTGGGAGCATCCCGGCTCTACTGTGTTGCCCGTCGCTGCTCGCCGGTGGGTTTCTGACCGCAACAATATTCTCTACGAGTGTTACGGTGTATGGGTTTATGGAGAATATGCATAAATACATGTTCTCAAGTCATCTGTATTTATCGGCATGTTTGCGTTAACCATCCTTATATCAACCCTCATTATTTGTGGCACCATGTCTATGGGAGGTGCTAGCAGTGAAACTATAAAATATAGCTCAATTTAATCATTAGATAGCACCAAAAACAAACTTTATATATACTTTATTTTTGGTAATAATTAAATCCAAAAGTACATGAAATAATTTTATTATTGGCATTTTAAATTATTAAATCTTGCAGATGGATACCTAAGGTCGCTACAAACCTTTACATTTGGAGGTCCAATAAATTCTTCTACAAGAACTTCAACTAGTAGCAAGTAGCAAGTTTCGATGGAGAGGGAGAAGGAGGGGTCAAACACCACCAGAGTGGAGATAGCAGGTTTCATGCACCACCATAGAGTAGAGAGGTTGCCATGATGCAGACCTAATGGAAAACAATATGAACCAATAGAAATTTTGGGAGGAGAAGATAAGGTGTAAGGGCACGGACCTAATGGGTTTTGTTTGGTAGAAAATATCGGCCACTGGTTTTTCATCCAGACTATGAATCCAATCCTACACGTAAAAAGCTAAATAACGACCTCAGACCTAGGCATTGCAATCGGCTATTGCTTTTTGGCAATACACTAGAGTGCATCGCTAGTCCTATCTTTTTGTATTTATGCAAAAACCAAATTTACAAATTTAATTACATGCTAAAAACTAAAAAAAAACTCAAATCATAATGTTGAGTAAATCTCTGAATTGAGTTGCAAATTGTTTCATAGCTCTATGGTCGAGCAAAGTTAGGTCACGCTTGTAGACTGACATACATTTATAAAGTCTTATTTTTAATATTTGGTCACTTCATTTGTATGTGTAATTTCCATTCAATAAGGCATATGCCATGATGGATTTCCCTCAAAAAGAAGTGAGGTAAAAACTGTCACAAAGTCCCACAACTAAGAGGTAACACAATGGCATTTACTCTTTTTTTAGATAAAAGGCACAAGTGCCCAACTTTGAATTAACAAAGCCACGAACGGCGAAGATGATACAGAGTGCTGAACCCAGCTTACAGGTCGAGACCACACACCCACACGAACTACCAAAGAAGCTACAACCGGAAGCGCGACCAACGGGCTCAGCCGAAACGCCTACGAAGACTCGGAGCAGAGCTGGAAGCTACAGTGTCGGCCTGGAGCTCACTCGGGAGCGAGCCATTTTTCACGCGTGCCGTCGACAGCACTCCTCCGTCGCAGAAACGCCACCAGAAGCCGACCACCACCGGGGACCAAACCCCGTTGCTCACAGACCGAGAAACAGCACCAAGGAAGCTCGACAAGGGAAGGGCACAGAGTAAGCCTTGCCGAAGATCGCCGAAGAATCACCCCCGTCACAACCTTCGGAGAGCCTCGTGCTGTGGGCTCCAAGACGGTGTCTTCAAGAAGAGCACGACACCAGAGTGCCGCCACCGCCCGATCCGAGGATCTTGGGTTTTCACCCGGAGGAAGAAGAGGGACGGAGATTGGCCTCACGGCGCCTTCAGCAAGGGAACGCCGTCCGCGGACGCCGCCACCGTGGCCCAAGGGCAAAGGTTTCCCTTTGGCAAAATCACCGCCCTCTACACCCCACAACATTCAACTCGCCGACTACCACGCCGCCCTCACGGCCGTGGTCCCGGCCAGCATCAGAGTCATTGGCTCGCCCGCCGACCAACATGACTCCCACCTTCCAGGGCCGCCGCCCCGGCGTCCCAGCCTAGAGAACAGCCGAACAGAGAGCAACGCTGCGAGAACACCACACGTCGACGCAGGAACTCGACCACGACCACTGCGCCACCACCTCGGCAGGGGCAAGATCCACGACCAGAGCAGCAACCTACAACCCCCATGGCTGTCAGGTGGCCTCCAACTCTGGAGCAACGGACGGGGGCTCGATTGGGCCCGGGGCCCCTGCCCCGGCCCGCACGAGGACGGCCAGATTTGGAGCCGCCAAGCCCACCGCCGCCAAAGGGAACATCCGCGCCGCCGGCTCGTCGCAGCGTCGTCTCCGGCCAAGCCCAGCCGCATCAGGCCCCGCACCCCCGCCCTCGGCCAAGCTGCCCCGAGGACGCGCCGCCCGCCGCCGCCCCACGCGGAGGAACCGTCGAAGCTGCCACGAGCACGCCCAAGGACCACCGCGAAGCCGCCATGCCATCGGGGAACGGCCGCGCCGCCGTGCCCTACGCCAGCGCTGCGCCCTCGCCGACCGCGCCAGCCCGCGCCGCCGCCACCTCGCGAGGGGAGAGAAGGCCCCGGCGACGCCCTCGGGCGGCGGCGAGGGGGAGGGGAGGAGCGCTGGGGGCGAGAGGAGCTGCGCCGCCGGGAGCTCCCAGGCCGCTCGCGGGAGCGGCTCAGGAGCTAGGGTTTCGTCCGGCCTCCGTCTGCCGCTCACCGTTCACACTCCCTGGCATTTACTCTTTACTTCTGCTCACAAAAGTTTCATTTCATCTGAAACGCGTGATTTTCCACTAACCTTCATGTGCTATCATATGCATCTCCGTTACACAAGTAAGGAAATCTACACAGAAGCAAAATGCATGACTCGCTATGTACACCAAAAATGCATTTTGAATTTTTTGTATGCACAGCCCTCATGAGTGATTCTAGTGCGAGCAGACAACTAATGATGCATATGAAGAACCAAACCCATAAATAGGAGGCTCCAGGTAGCTAACCACCAATTACTTAACAATGCGTTTTTTGAATGCTTATATACCATTTGTGAGGTGTTAGAGGAAACTGAGTCTCGAGACTATTGCATTCTTGTGGCCGACCCAACCATGTAGAGCTCTTGCCAAAGTACTCGAGTTATGGAGCGTCTATGGGATGAAGCCGGCTCAACTGTAAACCATGTATTGTCCCACTCCAGCAGCAGGAATGAAATTCGTCCCCAGTTCACACTTCAACTGCAGCAGGTGGCACTCCTCTTCCCACCGATCAGCCATTTTTTGGCTTATGGGGAGGACGCGCGCAGTTTCCGCGACCATTATGATGAAGCTGGAGAGCAATGGAACCCCCTGTTTCGACTGGCTCCTCATAGGAACTAGCGGCAAGTTGAGATGATCACCCTCACCAAGTATCTGTTAGTAGTTTCGGCCGAACTGTAAACGGTGACGTCGATGAATTTTCCATATCCGTTTGTTGGTTGCTTGAGATAGAACAAGAGCAGGATATTTGCTCTTTTCCTTTCTCTCTTCTCCAAGCTTTGTTTTCGATGTTGATATAAAAATGTTCAGGTTGGCGTGAGGCCAAACGTAGTTACAGTCAAAAGAATACTCCATGTAGTGTTTGAGGTAAGTAACATGGAGGTGGAGTGGCGCGCAGATGTGTAAGAAGGAACTAGCAAGTCAAAAAAATATACTATCTCAATTCTAAAACTTAAGGCTTATATTTTTAAAAAAAGTCAAACCAAGTGAAGTTAGAAAAATCTATCAATAAATATGATTGTAGGTACCATATGGAAATGTATTTTATTATCTATCTAATAATATTAATTTTGTATTTTGCATGTTAATAATTTTTAATAAAAATATAGTCAAACTTGACATAATTTGACTTCTGAAAATAATATAAACCTTAAGCTTTGAATAGAAGTAATACATGGCAGCAAACTACTCTGTTGTGTCTAGGACGCAGACGATGTGAACCTCGGTGCACGTGAACCCTATTATGAAATTTTTTTTAAAAAAATTTTAAAATTTATAAATTTTTGAAAAACTGCACGCGTATATATCCTATGTTAACACGTGTGCAGATTTTGGCATAAAACAATCATTTGTGACCTACACATAAATGTAAAAATGGAATTTCTTATTTTCATAAAAGGTACACAACCAATCATTATAGTGTCATTTAGGCATTTTGTTATTTTCGTGTAGGCCACATATAATCGTATTTTTTCGCGAAAACTTACACAAGTACATGAAAAAAATTAAAGATTTTCAAATAGTATTTTTTTCCTATTTTTGAGAAAACGGGTGCACGCGTAGAACACGATCATTGTGGTATTTTCCGCGAGTCTACTCCATTTATCTCGTCGAGAATCTTGCGATTTTTTTAATAATACAATTTTTTCTTTATTTCCAGAAATAATACTCGTTTTCGATAATTTGCAGCGTCGGGGAAAAAGAACCAGATTGAAAGGAACCGGTAGGGCCGCCCGATTTCTGCCAATTCATGTTAATCATATGCGGCTAGCTTGTTCCTTTGCACTAATCGGAGTTTCCTAATCCGAAACAGTCTTGTCGGACCTAGTAACCCGAAAAGGAGCATCGCCGTTCGTCTTGCAATAAACCAGCTAGCCCACTCACTCACCAACTCTTGGTGTTTACTGCAGCATGCCTGGCTTTGCTATCGGCACAGCTCTGCGCATGAGCAGGCCAGCTATGGGCGCCCGAGAGATGCAAACATGCAGTGATGACATTTTTAGTGGAGCGACGTAAACGGACACTGAGTGATCGTTTGCGTCCACGAAGTTAAAAATGCGTTAGGAATCAGATTTAGCGGCCCGATGCATATTGACCGGATCGTCCACGGAGATGCAAAAGCGACGCATATTTGCGTTTGGATGCGTCACGGCGGACGCTGTACGGACGCTCCAAGTGACCGTCCGCTTTTCCACCGGACCCGCCTGGCAGCGAGCCATAGGATTGTATCAAGTGTATCGCTTCGGCGGTCATCGCTTCAGCATCTGCGCCGCAACCTTCGCCATCAATGTTGCGGCTGCCTGTTCTACACGCGCACTGGCGGGCGACGGCTGGGCTTCTGCGCCGCCATCAATGGCATCGGCCACCTCCGGGTGTCTATCTCACCCGTGCCTCGGCGCAAGCCAGACAGGAGCGCCGAGATCCGGTGCAGGCGGCCGTACTTGCCGCCGGACCTCCACGCTGATCCCGCCTATGCCATCGACTCCAACACCTGGCACATCTGGCGCAAGACCTAGAAGGATCCGAGGAGGCAGGCGAGCTTCCTCGACGAAATGGGCTTCCCTTTTGACCATCCCACGTCGCCTCGTCATCGAACACGGCAGCTTCGACGACGGTGCTGGCCCCTTCGGTGGCCAGTAGTAGGCCGTGCGACTGCGAGTAACCCAGGCCATGGTAGGCCGCGCGACGGGGCGAGTAGGTACGGCCGTTGTAGTTTTAGGTTAACTCGACTAACCATCTCTGTAAAGATGGTCCTTTTGGCTAATCAATAGTAATGAAAAAATATTTTGCTTACCTAGTCACTGCCTGTAACACCCCAAATTTTAAAACAAAGAGAAAATGAATTTCCTTTTTTCCAAAAATGAGAACCAACAAAAACTTTTCCTATATAGAGTGCTATGCATAGTGCTCATACCTATTACTTGTGTTTTTGCCATGATGAGTGTTATTATGCTTATGTGATAAAACCTAAAACCCTAAAGTGATCAAGTGAAGATCACAAACCAAATAAAATAAAAGAGAAAGAAATCAAATAAGAAAAACCCTAAACCCTAACCTTCTCAAAAATACTTTGGATCTAATTTGAGGAACCAAAATAAAAGAAAAAGACATATGTGGGCATGTAGCCCTAATGTGTAAATTTTGAACTCTACCTTTCTTACTTTGCTAAATGGTGGTGAACCATTGCCAAACTTACTAAACCCTAAACCCCATCCTTCTTGTCACAAATCCTTGAAAAACAAAATAAAAAGATCTTAATTAAGAAAAAGGCATATGCAAGCCTATGGCTACTTTTTGCAAATGCTCCAACCTTGAGTGTTAACCTTGGTAGGTGATTTGAAATACCTCAACACACTCAACAAAGCACTTACCAACCAATTCAAGTAAGAAACAAAATAAAATCAAACATATGCATAGAGGCATATGTGGCACTTAGCCAAATTATCAAATCTTGACCTAGGCACTTCCATTGCCTCAAAATGGTGTGAACCCTTTACCCAACTTATTCTAACAACAAATAAACCTCACACTTGCTTAAGTGAAGCAAAGAGAAAGAAAAGAATAAAAGTTAGAAAATCACAAAACCCTCACATATGGCTTATACCATTTTTCTAAATATTTGACCTAGACCATTTTGGTCTTCACCATTAGTTGTAATATGATACTAGACACTTATTACAACTTTTGGAATCAAAGAAACCCAAATCAAATCATTTTTGAACTCAAATTGTGATCACATGTGATATTGGTCAAATCTGCCAATTTCAGTCTGGTCACTACTTTGAGCCCCTCTATCTCAAGTTTTTCAAACTAAACTCTATCAATTATTTGCACCTCATCCAAGAGCACATCAAGGAGAACAACTTTGGTAAAGACCACCTGGTCAAATTCATCTTGGATCCAATTCTATGCTCATCCAAAGTTGGAACTTTTTATCAAATACAACAATCTCACTTTGTCAAAAATTGCATCTCTGTGATTTTTAAAATTCCACCACCACACAGGTTTGTATCTAGTCATTTGCAACCTATCGAAATACCCCATTCTCAAATTTTTGAATCAAATGAATGCAACCAAATTTGTTGAAATTTAGCAAATTGCAAATAGGGAACTATGCAAACACTATTCTAAATAGTGATCTACCAAACCCTATTGCCCCAAATCACTCCCTCTGGTTCCCTTGCCCCCTCTCACCCTAGCCCACCCACAGAAACCCTAGGAGGAGCTAGCCAAGCTAGCATGGCATGGCCATGCCGGCCATGGCACACATGCCGACCTCCCCCCTCTTCTCCTCCTCCCTGGCCATGGCCACCCTGCCCAAGTGTGCCACCTCGACTCCCTACACCACCTAGCATCGCCAGTTGTCGAGGAGAACGAAGATGCTCGCCGGATTTGGCGCGCCCAGTTCTGCCCAGCATGCCGCCCGCGTCGCACAGCGCGCACGCCACGGCAAGCCCTGGCCACGCGCCGTCCTCTCTCTCTGCGCCTCCCCTGGACCCCCATGCCCCACGTCGAGCATCACCGTCGCCACGTGAAAGTATAGAGATGGTAAACCTAGAGGGGGGTGAATAGGTTTCTACAGATTTTAATTCTTTCTTTGCAATATTAGGCTTTGCGGAATATAAAGGTGAGCCTAATGCAAACTAGGTGAAGCAACCTATATGAGGATACAACTAACTCGAGCACGAAGACACTCTCAGGCAGTTAAATCACAAGTAAGGAGTTCGGTTAGAGATAACCGATAGCACGCGGAGACGAGGATGTATTCCCGTGTTCCCTTCCTTTGCAAGAAGGTACGTCACGTTTGGAGGGGTGGAGGTCCCACGAAGGATTCCCCACGCCACGAAGGCTCACCCTATTCTCCGGAGCCTATCCCACGAAGGAATAGCTCACTCACTTGTGGTAGACTTTGAGGTAGCCTCCAAACCTTCACAATCTTGCCCGGAGCAAATTCACAGCCCGGATGCTTCGGACTCCTCTTGCCCACCTAGGGTTTCCAAGGAACCCTAGGAAGCAAGCTTCTCGATGAATACAAGGGGGAATGAGATTTGGCTTGGTAGAACAGTAGATCGGGTCCTCCTCTAGTGATTCCCCGGAGGGATTTGAGTTTGGGTGGAGGAGGAGGGAGATCGGAGGCTTTTGGTGTTTCTAGTAATGGAGTAAAAGAGAGAGAGCTCAAGAACAGCTTATAGTGTAGTGCCTAAGTGTTCTGAGGTAGGAGAAGGCCTATTTATAGTGTTCTTCGAAATATGGCCGTTGGTCACTTGCCACCTCAGCTTTCTTCTCGTCAAACCCGGTCAACCGGACCAGTGACCGGACTGTCCGGTATGGAGTCCGGTCAGACCGGACCAGTGACCGGACCACCCGGTTGTGACCGGATGCTGGGCCGAATCCTCTTTTTCTTCGTCCAGGAGCTCCTCCGGTTGGCGCCCGGTTGGCGCCCGGTCGACCGGACAGTACGCCGGACTCGCCGGTCAGGAGGCCGGCTGACCGGGCGGCAAACCGGATTCTTCAGGCGTTGGTTTGAAGCCTGGTTGGCGCCCGGTTGGCGCCCGGTCGACCGGACCGCACGCCGGACCAGCCGGTCTAGGGCCCGGTCCAACCGGGTGACAGACCGGATTTCTTCTGTAGACCCCTTTTCGATTGTTGTTGAAGTGGGGGGTCTCCTTTAGCCTTCTTGTTCCTTTGATACACCATTTATGCCTCATTGCCTAATACCTGAGATAATCCTTATAAACGTATTAGGTCAAATATCTAGCACGGTGTCATTGTTACCAAAATAATGGATAAGGGTAAAATACCCTTACAATCTCCCCCTTTTTGGTATACGATGACAAACCGAGCTAGAGTCACATATAGATATAATGATAAGCTCTAAACCTTGATTCCATATAAGATATTACGACAGCTCCCCCATAATGTGTGCACTTGGAGAGTTTGCGTTTGAATGCAAAGTGCACCATATGTGTAATATGAGAAGCTCCCCCAATATCTTTAGGAAACAAGCATGGTATGGACAAGTATATCAAGATATATAAGCATAAAACATGATTATCCTAATAGAGTGAATAAGCACACACATAGTCATCCATACACGTCCATACACAAATTATTCAAAGTAGCAAATGATTCTCAAGAAATCGAAAACAAATAAGCACAAGCCATATAAGATCCAAATAAAGCAACTCCCATGGCTTGTGAGAATCAAGGAACCCCGTGGTCCTAGACTCTACTCTCTTCTCCCCCTTTGGCATCGGTGTCGTCGTGGTGAACGAGCAGATGCCATAGGATGGCTTAGATTGGGGCCGAATGGACGCTAGAGGATTCGGGGGAGGGTTTGCGATTAGATGGGAAGAACTTCCGGATGCTTTCCTCAAGAACACAACCAGAGGCCGGTATACAAGAAGAGAGACAAGAGGAAGAACTCTTTACTAGATCGCTAGCTTCATTGATCTCAACATGGTTACAAGTTCGATTGCCTAATCTTTCCTGTGGTCTCGCGCCTGTAAGAGGCAGTACCCCCTCTCCTTATATAGGGGAGAGGGTGGCTTACAGAACAAGAAACCCTAATGGCATCTTTGACTGGACAAACTACTTTACAAAGCTACTTTAATCACAGATGACGCCGGGGTCCTCTTTAATCAGGGCTGCTGATGTCCTCCGACTTCTTTGAGTGTCATCCCTCTCTTTGGCGCCAGGGCTCTGATTAAAGCCACTTTGCTTAGCTCATACTTGTCTTCTTGCCCTGGAGAGAATCTTTGACCAGTCCTGCCGACAGGCCCTTCACTCCGGTATCTTCTTTACCGGGTTCTGGCATACCCCCTTGGGGATGCCGGCTTGGCTTCACTTAGCCAAACTCCTACCTCTGTTCCGGTAAAAAGGTTAAACCAGTATCTCGATGACTTAAACCATCCGGTTTGGCATGCCTTTGGCATACCGGGGGTTATCCCCCCAACATTAGTCCCCGAAGCTGGTATAGTCTGGAGGATTCTATCCTACAGACCATGCCAGGTTTTCATCTTTTTAAGATACCGGTTTAATCACTAATGCCTAGAGCTTGGTTCCGGCACCTTTACCCTTGTTCATTTTCTTCTTTTCGCAAGGCATGTTCCGGCATCTTTCTTTTCCGGTATCATGTGCCTTTACTCTTTCCTCGGCTAAGTCGAGAATATTTCGGGCCCCGCGCCTGTCAGCGACATGCGCATCGTTAATCGCCACGCCGGTGTCGGTTGTCACTTCGCTTCGACTCCCGCGCGGTCATTAAATGCCCCGCTGCGGATCCCACTACCCACTCGGGATCCCGTGTGCGCTCCCGTGTGGCCTCCCCTTTTCTCGCGTGTACCTCTTCGCCACGTGGCGGCCCAAGGCGCGAACCGTCGCGGGCCGCGAGGCGAACCGCCGCGGCCCAGCGGTTTTCAGCACATCTTCTCTCTCCTTTATAAGCACAACCACCCCTTCTTCTTCCTCTTCTTCGCATTCCTCATCCTTCGCGCACAGTGCTCCTCGCCTTTGCTCTTCCGCCGATCTTCGTCCGCCGTCGCTCGCTCAAGCTCCGGCGCCCGGCGAACTCACGCCGTGCTTCCGCCGGACTTCGCTGCGCGGAAATCTTCAGCAGCACCTTCACCGCGCCCGCCGCATTCGCACTTCTTTGCAAGCTTCTCCGCCTCGTCGTCGACGGTGGTCGTTGGCGACCGCAGATCCTCTCCGTCGCCGGCGAAAGTCTTCCTCAGCGACCGCGCCGCTCAAGGTTGGTAGCAATCTTACTTTGCTCGCCATCTGCTCGCTTTTCAGATCTTGGGTCTACGGTGTTCTTATTTCCTCTTTTGCTTTGGTTTTCTTCTTACTCGTAGATCTTCGCGCGGGGTTCAAGAGTGGGATTTCTGTTTTTCCGCCTAGCCATCCAATGTCTGACGAGGAATCTTCCTCCGCATCTTCTTCTTCTCTTTCCGTTAAGCGCCGTAGACAATCTCCCGGCGAATCCACGGCTTCAGATCCGATGGAGACCGGTTCCGGCAACCAGCAGGAATCCGGTAGCCTCCAAGAGTCCGGTGGCCATCTAGAATCCGGTACCTTTAGCCAAGCTTCCGGTAGCCAAGAAGCGAGTAGCTCTGGCCAAGCCTCTAGTAGCTCTAGCCAATCTTCCGGCGCAGAGCCTTCCCCAATCACTCGCGGAGCCTGGATGGGCTCCAATGTTACTGAGTTTGAGATCGACTGGTTATACCGGTCCCGACGGATTCTGGAAGGAGTAGTTTGCCGGATTCCCGGTGACGAAATCGAACCGGACCCCGAGCCCGATGAATATGTTGTTTTTCTCGCTCACTTTGAGCGCGGCTTCGGCCTTCCTGCCTCCCCTTTCTTTCGGGAGTTTTTAGATTTCTATGAACTCCAACCTCACCACCTTCTTGGCAACGCCATCTTCTACCTTTCTTGCTATGCCACCTTCATGGAGGCCTATATCGGCATTCGTCCCACTCGTGAGACGTTTGCCCGCTTCTTTTGTTTGCGGATAAACTCCGTCCAGGGCAAGGAAATCCCTAAGCCCAAACCGCCCGTGGAGTGCGGATCTTGCATCGTTGGCTCCCGTCAAGGGAGCACTTTTCTTAAGTTTTCCGGCCTGGAGTCTTGCCGCGCTTGGCAAGGAACCTTTTTCTATGTGAAGAACGATGGCCGCGCCAATCTTATCGATCTTCCTCCGTTCCAAGCGGGGCCTCCCAGCAGAACCAATTGGAGCTACAACCCGAAGACGGATCACGCCGAAACCAACCGGGTAGTGCGCTTCTTGGCCTCTTTGAAGAAGGAGACCAAGATCTGTTCCGACGATATCATCCGGACTTTCATATCGCGCCGGGTGCTTCCTCTGAAGCGCCGCGTGCATAGGATGAGCGAGATGTACGGCCCTGGCGATCCTACCAAGATCACAAGCCGTCCTCTTAGCAAGAAGGATGTCGTTCGCAAGGCTAAGCAGATTTGCCAAACTGCTATGCCATTTGAATGGGAATGGGGCCTCCTTCCCTCGCAACTCGCTAACCCTCCGACCCAAGAAGTAAGGGATTACGCAATTGGGGTAGTTTTCCGGTAACTTTCTGCTTTTATTAACTTTTCCTTTTTTCGTGTTTCAGGCCAAGGACCGCTTCCCCCTCATCCAAGCCGAGCGACGTGGGACTCCGGTGAAGCGCGCCGTCGACTCCTTCGACCCAGATCCCTACATTTTTTGGAAGGATCTGAAGGTGGGCAGGACCCCAGCTGCGCGTCTTGGCCGGGACCCGCCGGAGCCAACCGGGTCCTCCGATGACCTCACCATGCTCGAGGTATTTTCTTTTCCGGTCTCTTATACTTTACCGTTATTGCCTTGTTGCGAATTGCTTCTTAGCCATATTCAACTCATAGATCCATGAGCGCGTGCCGCCCCTGCGCGCCGAGGCCGGCTCTGAGTTTGTGGACAAACTCATGGCCCAGGGCCAGAAGAACAAGTAGCCGGCATCTAATGCCGGCTCCAGCCATGCTCCTCCCTCCAAGCGCTTCCGGACCGAGCCCGTAGGGGAGAAGGAAGTGGGCGTGCGCCGCTATGGGCGCAAGGCGATGCCAACTGCTTCCGGGTAAGTTTTTCATTTTCCGGCTTGCCTCTTTTTTGCCAAGTTCTTTTTCCGGTTGCTTTTTCTCAACCATTTGTCTTTTCTTTTTCTCAGCCCTGCGCTCAAGCTTGGCCCAAGGCCATCGGGCTCTGAGGGATCCGCAAGGACCTCAACCCCTCCTCCTCGCTCAAGCCCGGCACCATCTGGTGCCGGCAACACCTCTGCCTCCCTTTCGGGGGGCACAACAAATTCGGAGCGTGCGGCCCCTTCATCGTCAGATCACCGCACGGAGGAGGATCTTTCCTTTCTCCCAGATAATCAAGACACCGGCGCCAGCAACATCGGCGCCGGAGAAGAAGAAGCTGCCGGGCGGGCGGAGTCTCCAGCTCCTCCCGTCCCTGAAAAGACGACAACTTCCGCGCCGGAATCTTCCGCGCCGGAAGGCTCCAACCCGGGTGACGCACCTAGCGCTCCCCCTTCTCCACGAACCATCCTCATGCCACCGCCAGACGCTCCTCGCGCCAAACCCCCCAGGGCCGCTCCTACCGTGCCGCCGCCCAAGACTTCCGGGGCCGCTCCTTCCGCGCCGCCGCCCAAGATTCCCAAGCTCATTAAGGGGAAGGCGACGGCCTCCAGCGCTCCTTCCGGCGGCCAGCAGCCCCTGGTGCTGCACGTCGCCAAGGCCGCCAAGGATGCCGCCATGAAGGCCACCGGCCTTCTTGGCCGCATTACTGAGTTCCAGCGCCAAGGCCGGGAGCTGGGGCACCTTCTGCCCTACGCCCAAAAGTGGAACGCCGCGGACATGACTCCGGCGACCCGCGGCCTGGGCAAGGACAGGCTACCGGCACCTGACCCTGTCGGGGACCGGTCTTTCGAGGAGCACTTTATGCGGCTTCGCAGCGCCGTGAAAGAGCTCGACAGCGCGTGGTACGATTCCACGAACAACCTGATGGTACGTTTTACTAACTTTTCTCAATCTTTACCGGTTTCCTTGCTTCCGGCTTTGCTCTGTTTTTAGTTCATGCCGGTTTCTCTCTTGTCTATCTTCCCAGTCCCCGAGTTTTGTGGTGAGAGCGCGGCTCTTAGCGCAAAACTTAACTTTAAAATTTCGCGTGAAACCGGCACTGCTAGTCCCCGAGTTTCGGGTTAAGCACCTCCTTCTTAGCGCACGAATTGTCTTAGAAACGCGCAAAACCGGCACTGCCAGTCCCCGAGTTTCGGGTTAAGAACTTTGTTCTTAGCGCAAAAATGAACTTACTTCTTTTTCTTGAACAGCTCACGGCTGACGCTCGGAAGGCCCTCTTCGAGGAGCTTCTATGGGAGCATCGGGAGCTCGCTGAGGCACACGATAAGTGCCAAGGTAACTTTGTACGACCGGCATCTTTTTACCGGAAACCTTTTTTCCTTCTGACATTTATAATTTTCGCTTAACAGTGATCCCGGAAGCTTCCATCGATGCTCTCAAGGAGCAGCTCGCCGCCGCCCAACGTATGATTTTCTTCTTTCTCCTGTTACTCTGTTTCCTCTTCATTTTTATTAGCATAACCTTGTTAACACTCTCTTTTCTGGTTACAGGGGAGAAGGACCAGCTCATCCGGCAGCACCAGGAGGAGCTGAGCGCCCACAAGACCAGCTACCAGGAGCTCAAGTCTCAGCTCATTCAGCTGGGGCTTGATCATGCCAAGGCCCTCAAAGCCGCTGAAGCGAATGCAGCGGCCAAGTTGGACGAGGCCCTGGAGGACGCCAGCAATGCCACTGTGGTATTGCGGGCTGAGCTGGAGGAGCTGGCCAAGACCCGGAAGGGTGCTGAGGAGAAAGCCGCGCGGCTGGAGGAGGAGCATAAGGAATGCAACCAGCTGATCCTGCAGACTGACGCACTTGCCTACCGTGAGTTCCTTTCTTTTACATACTTTGACTACTGCATACGAGCTCTTTTTCTTCCGACCCCATTTTCTTTTCGTCATCTTTCCTTCCGGATTCTTTCCCTTCCGGATTCTTTTCCTTACGGATTCTTTTCCTTCCGGATTCTTTTCCTTAACCTTTTTCTTTCTTCGCATAGGCCTCTTTCCGGACTCGCAGAAGTACGATGTCAAGAAGGTTGACGTGCGCCGCAAAGACCAAGGCCAAGCGAATCTTGCCATGCCATGGACGCCCAATGACCATCTGGTCGCGCTTAACGCGCGGGTGTCTCACATGCGCGCCATAGATCGCAATCTATCGGACATTCCTGATGTAGCTACCCAGCTCTTCAGGACTCTCTGGCCTGGCGAGGAGGTGCCGGATACCTTCTCCCTCATCAGCGATCGTCTTAAGGGTGCCGGCAGGAGGATCCGCGAGTGGCAGTGCTCTGCTGCCCGCGCTGGAGCGGACTCCGCCCTCCGCGTCGCTTGTTCCTGGTACCCGGAGCTCGACCTGGACGCCCTTACCGGCGTGCGCGAAGACGCGGAAACCGATCAGGACCCGATCCTCACCGCTAAGCGGCAGGATCGCGCGTACCACATTGCGGAGTACGCCGACATGCGCACCTTCATCCCTCCCCCTCCTGACGTCAAGGACTATCTCGATGAGGAGGAGGATGAAGCCGATGAGGAGCCTCTGGACGACGCTGATGCTGGCGACGCTCCTCCGGAAGCCCCTGCTGCCTGATGATCTTCCATTAAATGTTTGCCTGCTAGATGTCTTTTGGTCCTGCTTGCCTTAAAACAATGCTTGTTAAATTCTGCCCCGGTATGCCGGGGCTTATGATGTAAAACTTTAAGTCTGCTTGTGGTTGCCGTACAACATTTTATGCCGGTAAGTTATACCGGTGTTAATTATCTTATGTTTGCCTTAGCATACTTGCTTTTGGTTCTGATTTTATCCTGCACTGCAAAGATTTCCAAATTGTTTCCGCATCCAACTTGATGCACACTTGGTTCTTTTGCCTTGGCTCTGCCTGCCTTCTCTGGGCGTTCTTTGGCGTATGAGCACAAGGTTCTTTTACCAAACAAGCATCTTCTTGAACTTAGAAATAACTTTGAAACTTTGCAAAAAACCGGTTTAACCGGGGTTAGTTAGATTTTTCGGATTGCTCTTTCCTGCTCTCCTTCTCCGCAGTTCATGTGCTTATCTCCTACCGGTTTATCTTGCTTGCCATGAAGCCGGGTTGCGGACAGCAGCAGAGTCGAAGACTCCGGTAGGATTTAGCACACTACTAAACTGGAAAGAAAAAACATTCAATAAGCAACCGGTAAACTGAAAAAATAAACAAGTTACATGCAACCTTATTGGGGTAGTCCCCGAGATTCATTCAAGGTTCCAGCATCTTTTATTCATAGCATATAAGGTACAAAAAGGAACTTCTTACACCACCACTTCAAGAGTAGAAAGGACGCAACAGAGCTACGTTCCATGGACGTTTGCTCTCCTCTCCGGACCTGTCCGCCTTTCCTTTCTTCCACTCCTGCGCATCGATTAAGTAGTACGCATCATTGTGAAGCACCTTGCTTACAATGAAGGGACCTTCCCATGGTGGCAAAAGCTTATGCCGGCCTTCAGTGCGCTGCACTAGGCGTAGCACAAGATCTCCTTCCCGGAAAACTCTCGGGTTAACCTTCCGGTTATGATAGCGTCTGAGGTTTTGCTGATAAATGGCTGTTCTTGCCAAAGCCAGCTCTCTTGCTTCTTCTAGCAAGTCCACATCATTTTCTCTAGCCTCCTTGACCTCTTGCTCAGTATAGAGCTGTACCCTTGGTGAATCATGAATGATGTCGGTTGGTATGACCGCTTCTGCTCCATAAACCATGAAGAAGGGAGTGTATCCGGTAGACCGGTTTGGAGTTGTTCTTATACTCCACAGTACTGATGGTAGTTCATCGAGCCAACATCCCGGTGACTTTTCCACTGCATCAATGAGTCTAGGCTTGATACCGGAAAGTACCAAAGCATTCATTCTTTCCACTTGGCCATTGCCTTGTGGGTGTGCCACTGAGCACAAATCCAACCGGATGTTGTTGTCCTCACAGAACCTTTTGAACTCACCTTGAGCAAAGTTGGTTCCATTATCAGTGATGATGCTGTGCGGGTATCGATACCGCAAAATGACATCTTTTAGGAATTTCACCGCTGTATGCCCATCACACTTTGCGATAGGTTTTACTTCTAGCCATTTGGTGAACTTATCCACCATGACCAAGATATGGGTCATGCTGCTTCTTGCAGTTTTGAATGGGCCAACCATGTCAAGGCACCAAACGGCGAATGGCCATGTTAACGGTATTGTCTTTAAACCGGATGCTGGGGTATGATTTTGCTTGGCGTACCTCTGGCACCCGTTGCATTTTCTCACTAAATCCTCAGCGTTTTCCAAAGCAGTGGGCCAATAAAACCCATGCCGGAATACTTTTGCTACCAGCGCCCTTGACGAAGCATGATGCCCACATTCTCCTTGGTGAATTTCCTCAAGCATTTCTTTCCCTTCTTCCGGTTCCACACATCTTTGAAGGATACCGGTAACGCTTCTCTTGTACACTTCACCATTGATGAATGTGTAAGCTTTGGACCTTCTTTGTATTCTCCTTGATTCATTTTCGTCATCCGGCAAGATGCCGTTAATCAGGAATTCCTTAATAGGTTTAACCCATGACGGTATCTCTCGAACCAGAAACACTGGTGCATCTATCTCCATGCTATCTACCAGCATCATTTCTTTCGGTATGGGTACAACAGTCCCCGAGCTTGCCGGAGCAGTCCCCGAGCTTGCCGGTACAGTCTCCGGGTTCCCTTCATCAATATCCATGGGTACTACATGTGATTCCGGTACAAAAATTGATTCCGATTCTGGGCTTGGTTTGATCGAAGGCGCTCTTAAGTGAGCTAGAGCTATTCCGGGAGGAATTTCTTGCCTGGATGAGCCCAGCTTGGACAAAGCATCCGCGGCTTCATTTTCTGCGCGCGGTACATGGTGAAATTCACAGCCTTCGAAGAATCCGGCAATCTTTTGCACGTGAAACCGGTACGAGGCCATGTTGGCATCTTTTGCATCCCAATCTCCGGAACACTGCTGTACCACAAGGTCTGAATCTCCGTAGCAAATGATCCGATATGCACCGATTTCTTTTGCGACCTTAAGCCCATGGATCAAAGCTTCATATTCAGCGACATTATTCGATGCCCTGAAATGTACTTGCAAAACATATCGGAGGTGATCTCCTTTTGGTGAGGTAAGCACCACACCGGCACCTAGACCCTCTTTGAGCTTGGATCCATCAAAGTGCATTTTCCAGTATTCTATCCTTTGATCTGGCGGTTTGTATTGCATTTCCGCCCAATCAACGAGGAAATCAGCCAAAGCCTGTGATTTTATGGCATCTCTTCTTTCATACACCGGCACGTATGGTGATATCTGGATTGCCCATTTCGCAATCCGGCCGCTGGCGTCTTTGTTGCACATGATGTCGGAGATTGGTGCTTCACTCACCACCTTTATGGGGTGCTCCTCAAAGTAATGCTTGAGTTTTGTGGCGGCCATGTACACGCCATAAGTCATCTTTTGGAAATGGGGGTAGTTTTGTTTTGAGAGGGAGAGCACCTCGCTCAGGTAGTATACCGGCCTCTGGACGGTTTTTCCTTCCTCTTCTCTTTCAACTACAACCACTACACTCACAACCCGGTTTGTTGCCGCTATGTATAATAGCATAGGCTCTCTTTCTAGAGGTGAAGCCAGTATAGGTGCCGTGGCTAGCATTGTTTTCAGCTCCTTAAACGCTGCGTCTGCCTGAGGGGTCCAGACGAACGTGTCGGATTTTTTCATCAGAGCATAGAGTGGCAGAGCTTTTTCTCCCAACCTGCTCACGAACCGGCTTAGCGATGCCAAGCTTCCGGTAAACTTTTGCACATCTTTTAGCTCTCGAGGGACAGTCATTCTTTCTATCGCCCGGATCTTTACCGGATTGACTTCTATGCCCCGGCTTGACACCAGGAAACCGAGCAGCTTGCCGGCAGGGACACCAAAGGTGCATTTTGCCGGATTGAGTTTCATCCGGAACCGTCTTAGGTTATCGAATGTTTGCCGGATGTCATCGATTAAGGTGTTCTTTACCTTAGTTTTTATCACAATGTCATCTACATAGACTTGCACATTTTTTCCAACTTGATCAAACAAGCATTTTTGCATACAGCGCTGGTACGTTGCACCAGCGTTGCGCAAACCAAAGGGCATAGTGACATAGCAATAAGCCCCGTGCGGGGTAATGAACGCAGTTTTTATTTGATCTTCCTTTTTCAAGGGAATTTGGTGGAAACCGGAATAGGCATCCAGGAAGGACAACAACTCACACCCAGCGAGTTGAATCAATCACTTGATCGATCCGTGGTAAAGGAAAAGGGTCTCTTGGGCAAGCCTTGTTTAGGTTGGTGTAGTCGATGCACATGCGCCACACCTTCGGAGCCTTTGCCTCCGGGTTCTCATCTTTTTCTTTTCGACCATTACCGGATTGGCCAGCCACTCTGTGTGCGTGACCTCCACAATGAATCCGGCAACAAGCAGTTTGGTTACCTCTTCTCCTATGATCTTTCTTCTATCTTCAGCGAACCGGCGCAAGGGTTGTCGCACCGGCTTGGCATCTTTCCGGACGTTTAAGGAGTGCTCAGCCAGCTCCCTCGGAACACCTACCAAATCATCAGTTGACCAGGCAAAGATATTCCGATTCTCACGGAGGAAGCTGACGAGTGCGCTTTCCTATGCTTGATCAAGCCCGGCACCGATACGAACGGTGCGCTCTGGGTAAGCCGGATCCAGCACGATGTCCTTTGTTTCATTTGTTGGCTTGAATGCTGGTGAGCCCATGTTTTCACTCATTGCCGCTAAGCTCAATTGTGAGGACTGAGCCAGCGCAACAGCTGTTTGCATCCTTTTCTTTTCCTCCGCGATCACCAGGGATTCCGCTAAGTTTGATCCGGCAGTCGCGGTTTCCAGCGAGACCTTATAGTTTCCCACCACAGTCAATGGTCCACGAGGTGCCGGCATCTTCATCTTGAGGTAAGCCGTATGAGTTGTGGCCATGAAGGCTGCCAATGCCGGTCTCCCCAGCAATGCATGGTAGGGACTGTCTAGATCCACCACCTCAAACTCAACATTTTCAACCCGACAATTGTCACGGCCTCCAAATGCTACGTCCACCCGAACTTTTCCTATCGGGGCGCAGGACAAGCCCGGAACGATTCCGTGGAACGTTGTACGCGTTGGCTGAAGCATGTTTTCTGTTATGCCCAGCGTACGCATGGTGTGCTTGTACATGATGTTTATGCTGCTGCCATTGTCTATCAGCACCTTGCTGAATTTTACTCGAGTTTGCGGCCCTTTCATGATTGGGTCCACAACAAGAGCATATCCACCCGGATTCGGCATGATCTTAGGGTGATCCTTGAACGACCAGGTAATTTCCTGATTGGACCACAGCATGTACTTGGGGACTGCCGGCATCACAGCATTGACCTCCATGGATCGGCGGTGTACACTTTGCCTGTCTGTTGGCTCAGTGACAAAGACAACACACCACATATCTGGACCCTCGTAAACATTCCGGCCTAAAGGTGCCGGTGGAGGTGGTTGATCATCTTGCTCCACCCGGTTAACTTGCTGGTACTGCTGCCGGTTTGGCTGCACCGGTAAGGCGTTTGCCCCGGTAAGTGGCGGTGGTGGCGGTAGCTGTTGCTGCCGCGGCATGTCTTGTGGTGGCTGTGCATCTTTTACCATTCCTTTTTGCATCAAGTACTTGGTCCAGGTACAATCCTTCGTCAGATGGTTTGACGGGTGTGCCGGATTCGGTGTGTGCCACCGGCAAGGTTGGTCCATGGCAGCTTCCATGGTGTATTTTGCGGGTTCTTGCCAGTTTCTTTTCTGGACCCAGGGTTTCTTTTCCACCCATTGTTTCTTAGGACCCGCCCATGGCTGCGATCCGGTTCTTTGCCTCTGACTGCCGCTGGCCTCAGAGTTTTCCTGCACAGCAGCAACTTGCTGCGGACCGTACCTTCGATCCGGAAAATCTTCCCTTCTTTTGTTATTCCGGTTATCCCGGTGTTGTTCGTGGCGCAGCTGTTCCGGCTCAGGTTGCACTGCCGGCTGCGTTGGGTCTCCCAACACATAGCTATCCGCCACACGTATCATCTCTGCCAATGTTGTCGGCATGTTCCGCTGCAACTTTTGCCAAAAAGGCGAAGAAAAGAGGAGAGATGCTATCGCACCCATCAATAGAACTCATGGCCGGCGGAGTAGGAGCTCTCGTCATCATCGCGCGCAGCCGCACCACGGTCATCCTCATCATCAGCAGCAGCAGGAGGGGAGGGAGCACGAGCAGTCCGAGGAGGAGGGCCACCATGAGCATACATGGAGAAGTCAAAGTTCTGGAGCATGTCATCGGTAATGGGAGGCATCTCCCAAGCTGGTGCAACCACAGACTCCATCTCAGGGCCAGAAGGAGGAACAGGAGCATTCCGTGCAGCCATGAACTCACTCTGTCTCCTCCGTGTCTCCTGGTTCAAGGCAAGACTCTGGTGTGCAACATCATTGGTGTTCTTGCACATCTGCCACATGCTGGTGAAGAAGCGAGCGGCACCACGCTGAGGGCGCCGGGAGTAGCTGGAGCTTGCTGCAGGATCATGCTATTCCTTGGAACAGCGCTCAGTGGTGGGCATCATGGAAGGGACTTCCGGGCGACCGTCCAGAGTAGGAAATCTGAATGGTTCCATGACGACCTTTTCATCAAAAACGTTGAGAGGAGCAGGAACAATGGTGTTGATGAGCCGCTGAATATACTGAGCATAGTTTGGAGTCATGCGGTCCATCACTGCACGCTTGATTTCACAGTAAATAAGATCACACCCATCAATCTTCCTTATCTTGGCAGGGTTGCAATAGTACATCAGGTTCAGGTGATAGTTCCTGACTTCACTAGTATCTCCAGACTTGCTGATGAGGCTCTCACGGAATAGCTTGGCAAGGACAAGATATGAATAGTACATCCCGGAGATGGTGGGAGGCCCAGCTGTGGGGTTAGTGGGATAGCAACTGACTTGGTTCTTCTCCTCTCTGAGCTGCCAGTGTCAGTAGCCTGATGAGCTGCAGGAGGTACGCGACCACTAGACCGGCAGGGTGGATTCTCAGCAGTCCAGCCTCTCTTGGCAACAGTGCCACGTGGTTCACCACTCCAACTTCCCGAAGACATTGTCCTCCTTGATCAAGAGAGCAAGAAGAACACGAGGTAGGGCTTGAAAACCAAGAACTCCAAAAATTCCCAAACTAGCTTGAGAGGGCTCAAATCCTTTGGTGGAGATGTACCAAGGAGCCCGATCTATGGTTTGGTGGAGTTTGGGGGGTTCTTGTGGTGGGAAAGACCTAGATCTTGGTGAAGGTGAGGAGGGCGCCGGCCATGGAGGTGTGGGAGTTGGGGAATAATGGGGAAGATGACCCCAAGGGGTATCCCTTCCCCAATTTATATCAGGCCGCGCGGCCGGTCGGGCGCCCGGTCGACCGGATCTGGCGCCGGCTGATCCGGCCCAGAGCCCGGTTGGCGCCCGGTCGACCGGTTCATCCGGTCAGGAGCCCGGTCCAACCGGGCCAGGGACCGGCCAGCCCAGTTCCGTCTAGTTGTGCCTCGTTTTGCCCCTATGCTTTGTGTAAATGTGTGTGAATGCTCAGATGATGACATGTACATATAGATAGATAGATGATGATGAGATGAGCATAGACATGGGGCTGGAAACACAAAGTTCTCTAGGCATACCCATTGGAGAGAAAATCCAAACAAGATGTGAATAGCAACAATGGGCATGATTCGAAGTATATATCAAGAATCATAAGTCATTTGGAAATGATGTTTGCAATAAGAGCATTTGGCCTTATATACTCAAATCAAGTTGTAATGAAGGCTCAATGAGGGGCGGGGATTAGTCCCCCTATGTGAAAGCGCAAATGTCATGAGACCTCGAAGAGACATGCTTGGGTCCATATAATGACATTGGGTCTATTTATGTTGCACACATAGGTATGCATCGTACCAAGACATGGTAGGATGACTATCCCCATATGTGCTATGCCTCTAAGCTAGATAGCAAGAAAAATGCAAGAATATAGTGCAAGAAGTTAATCGATCCAAGTTTTTAGGATCAAGAATACCAAGTTCTCCTCTCAAGTTAACAAAGCGGGCTTCATCCAAAGGCTTAGTGAAAATATCCGCCAATTGGTAGGTTGTTCCCACATGAGTGAGATCAATATCCTTGTTGGCAACATGATCACGTAGGAAGTGATGGCGAATGTCAATATGTTTGGTGCGACAATGTTGAACCGGGTTGTTGGCGATCTTTATTGCACTTTCATTGTCACAAAGAAGAGGCACCGTACCAAGAGACACACCATAGTCTTTCAAGGTTTGCTTCATCCATAACAATTGAGTGCAACAAGATGTCGCGGATATGTATTCGGCTTCGGCGGTGGATAGGGCGGTGGAGTTTTGTTTCTTGGATGACCAACTCACCAATGACCGGCCAATAAATTGGCAAGCCCCGGAGGTAGACTTCCGGTAAACCTTATCACCGGCCCAATCGGAATCCGAATAGCCAATGAGTTCAAAGGTTGACCCCTTTGGATACCATAGCCCGAGAGTAAGAGTGAGAACAAGGTATCTTGGAATCCGTTTGACCTCCATTAAATGGTTCTCCTTGGGAGCGGATTGAAAACGAGCACACATCCCTACACTTAGCATGATATCCGGCCTAGAGGCACAAAGGTAGAGCAAGGATCCTATCATGGAGCGGTATACCTTTATGTCCACATCCTTCTCACCGTCACATGAGCCAAGTTGTCCCTTTACGGGCATGGGTGTCTTCATTGGGCTTGCATTGGTCATGTTGAATTTCTTGAGCATGTCCCTCACATACTTTTCTTGAGAGATGAAGGTGCCTTTTGCAAGTTGCCTCACTTGGAAGCCTAGGAAGAACTTCAACTCTCCCATCATGGACATCTCAAATTTCCTAGTCATTAATAGCTCAAAGGCTTTGTTATGATTGGGGTTAGTTCCACCAAAGATAATATCATCAACATATATTTGACATATAAAGAGGCCACCCCCTTTAACCCGCTTGGTGAAAAGGGTGGAATCGACCGTACCCATGCAAAACCCATCATGTATTAAGAAATCCCTAAGGAACTCATACCAAGCACGTGGAGCTTGCTTGAGACCGTAGAGTTCCTTATGGAGTAAATACACGTGGTTGGGTCGGCATGGGTCTTCGAAACCCGGGGGTTGAGCCACATATGCGGTTTCTTTTAGGGGACCATTCAAAAATGCACTTTTCACATCCATTTGATATAATTTGAAATTGTGGAAAGATGCAAATGCAAGCAAAAGATGAATAGCTTCAAGACGGGCTACCGGCGGAAAGGTATCCTCAAAATCCATACCTTCTATTTGGGCAAACCCTTGCGCCACTAACCTTGCTTTGTTTCGTATGACAATGTCATTCTCATCTTGCTTGTTCTTGAATACCCATTTGGTCCCAATGACATTGATGCGATGATCCTTGGGTCTCTCAACTAGAGACCATACTTCATTACGAGTGAAACACTCCAATTCTTCTTGCATGGCAATTACCCAATCCGGATCGACCAAGGCTTCATGTACCTTAAATGGTTCAAAACTAGACACAAAAGCATGATGTTGACAATAAGTGATAAGTAATGCATGGTGTCTACGAGTTACCACTCCTCTTGAGATGCTACCAAGGACTTGATCCACTTTCATGTCACTTGCCCTTGTAGTGGCCTTGATCTTCCGAACGGTTCCTTCATGATCAATGAATTCATCTCTTGCTAGTGCTTGATCATGAGGGATCACTTGAGCTTGATCATGAGTTGAGGATGTTTCTTGATCATCATCATGGTCTTGCTCCGTGGAATGAGGGTCTTCTTCTTGTTCTTCGGAACGTGACTCATCTTGAGTAGAGGATGGTTCTTGAGTTGCACTTGATGGTTCGGCTTGAGTTGAGCTAGGCTCCACTTGAGCCGTGCTTGATACATCTACTCCATCATCTTGATCATCATTATGAACTTCCATGGGCCGGATGTGTCCAATGCCCATGTGCTTGATGGCACTAGATGGATCATCATCATTACCTGCAACACATGGATCAAATTGCTCCACTTGGGAGCCATTATCCTCCAAGAACACCACGTCACAAGATACTTCAATAGTCCCGGTGGACCGGTTGTAGTATCTATAGGCGTGAGAGTTCTCCGCATATCCAACAAATATACCCTCTATGGTTCTAGTTTCAAATTTACCGAGCTTTCCTTTGTTGTTCTTAACAAGGCATTTGCATCCAAAGACACGAATATACATGACATTAGGATTGTTACCGGTAAGAAGCTCGTATGGAGTTTTGTTGTGGAGAGGACGGAGGAAGAGCCGGTTGGAGTAGTGGAAGGCCGTAGAGATGGCTTCTCCCCAAAAGTTGTGGGGTGAGTTGAATTCACTCAACATGGTTCTTGCCATCTCAATGATAGTCCGGTTCTTCCTTTCAACAACACCATTTTGTTGAGGGGTGTATGGCGCTGAAAACTCATGCTTGATGCCCTCATCATCAACAAACTCTTGCATAGTGTAGTTCTTGAACTCGGTGCCATTGTCGGTCCTAATTGCCTTGATCTCGGATTCATACATACGTTGAGCTTTCTTGGCGAAGATGATGAACTCTCTATGGGTCTCGTCCTTAGACTTAAGAAGAAAGACCCAAGAGTATCTTGAGTAATCATCAACAATGACAAGTCCATACTTGGTTCCACCAAGAGTATCATAATGTGATGGCCCAAAGAGATCCAAATGAAGGAGCTCCAAAGGCCTAGATGTGGTAACAATACTCTTGATAGGATGCTTCTTCTTGAGTTGCTTTCCGGCTACACATGCACTACAAACACGATCTTTCTCAAAAGAAATGCCGGTTAGTCCCACAATGTGCTCACCCTTTAGGAGTTGTTTAAGATTTCTCATGTTAACATGACCAAGGTGGCGATGCCAAAACCAACCTTCATCATGCTTGGCCGCCATTAGACATGTGGAGAGAGAGGGGCTCTCTTTCGAGAGATCAACCACGTAAAGGTTGTTCTCCACATATCCAACAAGGACCAATTTGAGATTGTCACTCCTAAAGACTTTCACACAATAACTAGTGAAATATGAATTGTAACCGACATCGGCAAGATGATATATAGAAAGTAAGTTATAGCCTAGGGATTCAACAAGCATAACCGTCTCAAGGCACAAGTCCTTAGAGATTGCTACCTTGCCATACCCAAGTACCTTTCCCTTTGAGTTGTCACCAAAGGTGATGCTTGACTTCTTGTTGATATCTTCAATGAATTGATCAAGCACACCTCTTCCTCCGGTCATATGATTGGTGCATCCACTATCAAACACCCATTTTGGACCACCGGAGGAATACCCCTACAAAATCAAGTAGAGGATTTAGGAACCCATCGATTAATGGGTTCCTTTGCAATGGCAACAATATCTTTTGGTACCCAAATTGAGTACTCTCTATAAGCATAGCCATTAGGAGGGCCAACATAGTTAGCATAGACATCACCATAATAATCAACAAATAATGCATAGTAATCGTTTGGCCCCGTGCGGTCTCCACTAGTGGCTTTGCCCTTTGAGGCTTTGCCATTATTAGTGACCTTCTTGTTCTTATCTTGAGCGGGTCTCTCCTTCTTGTAGTTGTTCTTCTTGTGAGACTTGGGAACATATCCAAGTCCATACTTTTGATTGTTTGACCTTTGCTTACTCAAGAGGTCATCCAATCCCATCCCTTTCTTGGCGGTGGTGAACTTTGCAAGTTCCTTTGTTAACCTAACATTTTCCTCAAGAATAGATGCTTGCTCACAAGAAGATTCATTAGGATGATAGTCAAGACCATATTTGGTCACCAAGGATTCAAGATATGCATTGGTCTCAACATGCAAAGAAAGTTCCTCTTGTAAACGAACATGTTCCTCAACAAGTTTAGCATGCTCACTAGTAAAGGAAGTGGAGGAACAAGCAAGCTTTTCAACATCAATGGGATCCTTCATTGATCCAAGAGTCTTTTTGTAGGATTCTTGGAGTAGGTCATGGTTCTCTCCAAGTTTCTTGAGCTCATCCTTGACAAGCTTGTTAGCCCTTTAAAGGTGGTCAAGATCCCTAGTGAGAGAAGCATGAGCAACTTCAAGCTCCTCCTTTGAGGCATTGAGCTCTTGGATCAATGATTGAGCCCTATCAATAGTTTCTAGGTCCTTAACTTTATCAAGTTCATAAGTTTCAATTTGTTGTTTAAGGCCTTGAGATATGCACCTTTCGGTTTTTAGCTCTTGTCTTAGGAGATTGAATCTCCGTTCCTTCTCATTCAAATGATATTCTAATTCCTCAATGGACTCATCCTTTTCTTTGAGTGAGTCCATCAAGAAATCAAACTTGACAAGAGCTTCACCACGAAGGGTGCATCTAACATCAGAGAGTTCCTTAAGCACAATTAATTCATCTTGATTTTCATTTTCATCATCAAGAACACTAGATAGGGAAGGTGGAGGTTCCATTACCTTGGTTTCCCTTGCCATAAGACAAGAGCCAATAATTGTAGATGAGGGAGAATCATCAGAGTCATCATCTTGAGTTATCCTTGCCATGAAGGAAGATCCAACATCATTCTCCGTGGAGTAGTCCTTGGAGTAGTCATATGTGAAGAGTGACTCGGGCTTAGAGAAAGCCAAACCGGCCACTCCGGCCTCCTTCTCCTCATCTTCCTCTTCATCATCGGACAAGTACTCGGCCCCAACAAAGGCTCTTCCCTTGTTCTTCTTGTATCGATCATTGATTGGGTTTGGCTTCAATCTTGGCTTGACCCCTTTGATGAATCTTGGCTTGTCCACCCTTTTCTCATAAGGGCACTCATTTTCAAAGTGGCTATCTTCATCACAATTGTAGCAAGTTCTCTTCTTATTCTTGTCATTGAGGAGCATAGGGAACTTTGCCTTGTACTTCTTGGCAAAGAAAGCAAATTCGGTAGCAATGTCACTAGTTGAAGTCATCTCTTCATCTTCTTCAATTTCATAGTCTTCTTTGCTTCCATGATCGGCCCTAGCTTTGAGAGCAAGGTTGTGTGAGGCTTCATCAACACGGTTCATTACCATGAGCCTCTTTCCCGCTTTGGCCATGTTTTCATTGGCGGCCACATAGGAGACTAAATCATCGGAGTTGAGGTCGGCACTCTTGGTCATGATTTGCAAGTTGAGTGCAAGGTTGGTGTCTTCTTGTTTGACGGCAATCATAGCAATGACCTTGGACTTTATGAATGCTTCATTCATCTCGAAGCCGTCATTGTACTTCTCAACACCAAGTCCCTTGACCCTTACTCTAAGAGCACCAAGTCTTGCATAAGCATCGGCCACGGACTCTCCTTCTCGAATCATGAATTGATGGGCCTCTTGCTTTGCGGTCTCATAAAGAGTGGATTGGATCAAATCGGTTCCCTCTTGGAGTACTATGATTCGATCCCACAACTCTTTAGCGGAGTCTATGTCATTGACTTGATCAAGGAGCTTGCGGTTGATGCCACTCCTAATCTTGTCACGTGCGGAGGCGTTGAGTTGACGGTTGTAGAATTCGGTGGAGGTCAACCGAATGGGATCTTGTGGCTCCCGGTATCCATGAACAATGATCTCCCACAACTCCACGCGCTGCAGCTGCGAATATGAGATTCCATAGAAGATTTCCAAAAAGGAAAGTGAGTTCCATCAAAATGGGGAACATTCCCACTATGGTTTATATGAGGCATGGGTGAAGTGTTTTTGGGATAGTCATGGTTGACTTCGCGATAGGCCCCTAGGGACGCCGAAGCCGTACTAGGAGACCCATTAGTCAAGTTCTTAAGCATGACAGACATCTCTGCCATTTGGCTTTGTAGCTCATCCTCCTTTTTCTTCTTCTCGGCATCATATGCCAAGAATCTAGATTTCATCTCTTTAACCGAAAGGTTAGAGTCTTCATCTAGACCCTCGAATAGTTTATCCATCTCACTCTTAAGGCGGTGAAGCCCTTAATAAGAGTCCAGGCTCTGATGCCAATTGAAAGTATAGAGATGGTAAACCTAGAGGGGGGTCAATAGGTTTCTACAGATTTTAATTCTTTCTTTGCAAAGGCTTTGCGGAATATAAAGGTGAGCCTAATGCAAACTAGGTGAAGCAACCTATATGAGGATACAACTAACTCAAGCACGAAGGCTCTCTCAGGCAGTTAAATCACAAGTAAGGAGTTCGGTTAGAGATAACCGATAGCACGCAGAGACGAGGATGTATTCCCGTGTTCCCTTCCTTTGCAAGAAGGTACGTCACGTTTGGAGGGGTGGAGGTCCCACGAAGGATTCCCCACGCCACGAAGGCTCACCCTATTCTCCGGAGCCTATCCCATGAAGGAATAGCTCACTCACTTGTGGTAGACTTTGAGGTAGCCTCCAAACCTTCACAATCTTGCCCGGAGCAAATCCACAACCCGGATGCTTCCGGGCTCCTCTTGCCCACCTAGGGTTTTCAAGGAACCCTAGGAAGCAAGCTTCTCGATGAATACAAGGGGGAATGAGATTTGGCTTGGTAGAACAGTAGATCGGGTCCTCCTCTAGTGATTCCCCGGAGGGATTTGAGTTTGGGTGGAGGAGGAGGGAGATCGGAGGCTTTTGGTGTTTCTAGTAATGGAGTAAGAGAGAGAGCTCAAGAACAACTTATAGTGTAGTGCCTAAGTGTTCTGAGGTAGGAGAAGGCCTATTTATAGTGTTCTTCAAAATATGGCCGTTGGTCACTTGCCACCTTGATACGTCTCCGACGTATCGATAATTTCTTATGTTCCATGCCACATTATTGATGATATCTACATGTTTTATGCACACTTTATATCGTTTTTATGCGTTTTCCGGAACTAACCTATTGACGAGATGCCGAAGGGCCAGTTGGTTGTTTTCTCGCTGTTTTTGGTTTCAGAAATCCTAGTAAGGAAATATTCTCGGAATCGGACGAAATCAACGCCCAGCATCTTAGAATCCCCGGAAGCTTCCAGAACACCCGAGAGCCGCCAGAGAGGGGCCACAGGGGGCCCACGCAAGGGGCTGGCGCGGCCAAGGGGGGGCCCGCGCCCCCCTGTTGTGTCGTCGCCTCGTTGACCTTCCGACTCCGCCTCTTCGCCTATATAAAGGTCCCTAACCTAAATCTTCGTTACGGAAAAAGCCACGGCACGAGAAACCTTCCAGAGCCGCCGCCATCGCGAAGCCAAGATCTGGGGGACAGGAGTCTCTGTTCCGGCACACCGCCGGGACGGGGAAGTGCCCCCGGAAGGCTTCTCCATCAACACCGCTGCCATCTCCACCGCCATCTTCATCACCGCTGCTGTCTCTCATGAGGAGGGAGTAGTTCTCCATCGAGGCTAAGGGCTGTACCGGTAGCTATGTGGTTAATCTCTCTCCTATGTACTTCAATACAATGATCTCATGAGCTGCCTTACATGATTGAGATTTATATGAGTTTTGTATCACAATTCATCTATGTGCTACTCTAGTGATGTTATTAAAGTAGTCTATTCCTCCTCCATGATGTAATGTTGACAAGTGTGTGCATCATGAAGTACTTGGTATATGCTATGATTGTGATCTCTTGTAGATTATGAAGTTAACTATTACTATGATGGTATTGATGTGATCTATTCCTCCTTTCATAGTGTGATGGTCACAGTGTGCATGCTATGTTAGTACTTGGTTTGGTTGTGTTGATCTGTCGTGCACTCTAAGGTTATTTAAATATGAACATCGAATATTGTGGAGCTTGTTAACTCCGGCATTGAGGGTTCGCGTAATCCTACACAGTTAGTGGTGTTCATCATCCAACAAGAGAGTGTAGAGTCTAGCATCTATTTATTTATTCTGTTATGTGATCAATGTTGAGTGTGTCCACTAGTGAAAGTATGATCCCTAGGCCTTGTTCCCAAATACTGAAATCGCTACTTGTTTACTGTTTTACTGCATCTGTACTGCCCGCAATATTACCACCATCAACCACACGCCAGTCCTGGACAGCAAGGCACTTTTCTGGCGCTGTTGCTACTGCTCATACTTATTCATACCACCTGTATTTCACTATCTCTTCGCCGAACTAGTGCACCTATTAGGTGTGTTGGGGACACAAGAGACTTCTTGCTTTGTGGTTGCAGGGTTGCTTGAGAGGGATATCTTTGACCTCTTCCTCCCTGAGTTCGATAAACCTTGGGTGATCCACTTAAGGGAAACTTGCTGCTGTTCTACAAACCTCTGCTCTTGGAGGCCCAACACTATCTACAAGAATAGAAGCACCCGTAGACATCAAGCACTTTTCTGGCGTCGTTGCCGGGGAGGAAAGGTAAAAGGCACTCATACTCCGGTTCCAGGTAACTAAGTACTTTTCTGGCGCCATTGTGTGTGTGCTCGAAGCTATTTCCTTTAGATCCTGCAATTGCATCTTTTTGTTTCTTGTTTACACTAGTTAGGCATAATGGAAAACAACAAAAATATGAGAGATCTTTATGAACTTTATCTTGAATTAGGACATGATGTGTTTGAAGAGAGAATTAAAAAACCCATGGAACTTTATATGCATGCTAATGGGAATGTTATTAATATGAATGCTTTGAACACTATTCTTGCTAATGCTATGGAAAATTCTAAGCTTGGGGAAGCTGGTTTTGATGAGCATGATCTTTTTAGTCCCCCAAGCATTGAGGAGAAAATTTACTTTGATGATACTTTGCCTCCTATTTATGATGATTATAATGATAATAGTATTTTGGTGCCACCTGTTATGGAGGATAAATTTGATTATGATTACAATATGCCTCCTATATTTGATGATGAGAATAATAATGATAGCTACTTTGTTGAATTTGCTCCCACTACATCTACTAAAATTGATTATGCTTATGTGGGAAGTAATAATTTTATGCATGAGACTCATGATAAGAATGTTTCATTTGATAGTTATATTGTTGAATTTGCTCATGATGCTACTGGATATTATTACGAGAGAGGAAAATATGGTTGTAGAAATTTTCATGTTACTAAAACACCTCTCTATGTGCTGAAATTTTTGAAACTACACTTGTTTTATCTTCCTATGCTTGTCGCTTTACTCTTCATGAACTTGTTTATTTACAAGATTCCTATGCATAGGAAGCATGTTAGACTTAAATGTGTTTTTAATTTGCCTCTTGATGCTCTCTTTTGCTTCAAATACTATTTCTTGCGAGTGCATCATTAAAACTGCTGAGCCCATCTTAATGGCTATAAAGAAAGAACTTCTTGGGAGATAACCCATGTGTTTATTTTGCTACAGTAATTTTGTTTTATATTTGTGTCTTGGAAGTTGTTAATACTGTAGCAACCTCTCCTTATCTTAATTTTGTTGCATTGTTGTGCCAAGTAAAGTCTTTGATAGTAAGGTTCATACTAGATTTGGATTACTGCGCAGAAACAGATTTCTTGCTGTCACGAATCTGGGCCTAATTCTCTGTAGGTAACTCAGAACATTATGCCAATTTACGTAAGTGATCCTCAGATATGTACGCAACTTTCATTCAATTTGAGCATTTTCATTTGAGCAAGTCTGGTGCCTCTTTAAAATTCGTCTTTACGGACTGTTCTGTTTTGACAGATTCTGCCTTTTATTTCGCATTGTTTCTTTTGCTATGTTGGATGGATTTCTTTGTTCCATTGACTTCCAGGTAGCTTTGGGCAATGTCCGAAGTGTTAAGAATGATTGTGTCACCTCTGAACATGTGAATTTTTATTATGCACTAACCCTCTAATGAGTTTGTTTCGAGTTTGGTGTGGAGGAAGTTTTCAAGGGTCAAGAGAGGAGGATGATACAATATGATCAAGAAGAGTGAAAGCTCTAAGCTTGGGGATGCCCCGGTGGTTCACCCCTGCATATATCAAGAAGACTCAAGCGTCTAAGCTTGGGGATGCCCAAGGCATCCCCTTCTTCATCGACAAATTATCAGGTTCCTCCCTTGAAACTATATTTTTATTCGGTCACATCTTATGTACTTTACTTGGAGCGCTTGTGTGCTTTTTCATTTTTTGTTTTATTTGAATAAAATCATGCTTGTGTGGGAGAGAGACACGCTCCGCTGGTTCATATGAACACATGTGTTCTTAGCTTTACTTTTAATGTTCATGGCGAAGGTTGAAACTGCTTCGTTAATTGTTATATGGTTGGAAACGGGAAATGCTACATGTAGTAATTGGTAAAATGTCTTGGATAATTTGATACTTGGCAATTGTTGTGCTCATGTTTAAGCTCTTGCATCATATACTTTGCACCTATTAATGAAGAAATACATAGAGCTTGCTAAAATTTGGTTTGCATAATTGGTCTCTTTAAGGTCTAGATAATTTCTAGTATTGAGTTTGAACAACAAGGAAGACGGTGTAGAGTCTTATAATGTTTACAATATGTCCTTTATGTGAGTTTTGCTGCACCGGTTCATCCTTGTGTTTGTTTCAAATAACCTTGCTAGCCTAAACCTTGTATCGAGAGGGAATACTTCTCATGCATCCAAATACTTGAGCCAACCACTATGCCATTTGTGTCCACCATACCTACCTACTACATGGTATTTCTCCGCCATTCCAAAGTAAATTGCTTGAGTGCTACCTTTAAATTTCTATCCTCTACCTTTGCAATATATAGCTCATGGGACAAATAGCCTAAAAACTATTGTGGTATTGAATATGTACTTATGCACTTTATCTCTTATTAAGTTGCTTGTTGTGCGATAACCATGTTCCCGGGGACGCCATCAACTACTCTTTGTTGAATATCATGTGAGTTGCTATGCATGTCCGTCTTGTCTGAAGTAAGGGAGATTTACCGCTAGAATGGTTAGAGCATGCATAATGTTAGAGAAGAACATTGGGCCGCTAACTAAAGCCATGATCCATGGTGGAAGTTTCAGTTTTGGAAAAAAATCCTCGATCTCATATGAGAAAATTAATTGTTGTTGAATGCTTATGCATTAAAGAGGAGTCCATTATCTGTTGTCTATGTTGTCCCGGTATAGATGTCTAAGTTGAGAATAATCAATAGCGAGAAATCCAATGCGAGCTTTCTCCTTAGACCTTTGTACGAGCGGCATAGAGGTACCCCTTTGTGACACTTGGTTAAAACATATGCATTGCGATGATAATCCAGGTAATCCGAGCTAATTAGGACAAGGTGCGGGCACTATTAGTATACTATGCATGAGGCTTGCAACTTGTAGGATATAATTTACATAACACATATGCTTTATTACTACCGTTGACAAAATTGTTTCTTGTTTTCAAAACCAAAGCTCTAGCACAAATATAGCAATCGATGCTTCCCTCTGCGAAGGGCCATTCTTTTACTTTTATGTTGAGACAGTTCACCTATTTCTCTCCATCTCAAGAAGCAAACACTTGTGTGAACTGTGCATTGATTCCTACATACTTGCATATTGCACTTGTTATATTACTTTGCATTGACAACTATCCATGAGATATACATGTTACAAGTTGAAAGCAAGCACTGAAACTTCATCTTCCTTTGAGTTGCTTCAATACCTTTACTTTGAATTATTGCTTTATGAGTTAACTCTTATGCAAGACTTATTGATGCTTGTCTTGAAATACTATTCATGAAAAGTCTTTGCTATATGATTCATTTGTTTACTCATGTCATTTACATTGTTTTGATCGCTGCATTCATTACATATGCTTACAATAGTATGATCAAGGTTATGATGGCATGTCACTCCAGAAATTATCTTTGTTATCGTTTACCTGCTCGGGACGAGCAGAAACTAAGCTTGGGGATGCCGATACGTCTCCGACGTATCGATAATTTCTTATGTTCCATGCCACATTATTGATGATATCTACATGTTTTATGCACACTTTATATCGTTTTTATGCGTTTTCCGGAACTAACCTATTGACGAGATGCCGAAGGGCCAGTTGCTGTTTTCTGCTGTTTTTGGTTTCAGAAATCCTAGTAAGGAAATATTCTCGGAATCGGACGAAATCAACGCCCAGCATCTTAGAATCCCCGGAAGCTTCCAGAACACCCGAGAGCCGCCAGAGAGGGGCCACAGGGGGCCCACACAAGGGGCTGGCGTGGCCAAGGGGGGCCCGCGCCCCCCTGTTGTGTCGTCGCCTCGTCGACCTTCCGACTCCGCCTCTTCGCCTATATAAAGGTCCCTGACCTAAATCTTCGATACGGAAAAAGCCACGGCACGAGAAACCTTCCAGAGCCGCCGCCATCGCGAAGCCAAGATCTGGGGGACAGGAGTCTCTGTTCCGGCACGCCGCCGAGACGGGGAAGTGCCCCCGGAAGGCTTCTCCATCAACACCGCTGCCATCTCCACCACCATCTTCATCACCGCTGCTGTCTCCCATGAGGAGGGAGTAGTTCTCCATCGAGGCTAAGGGCTGTACCGGTAGCTATGTGGTTTAATCTCTCTCCTATGTACTTCAATACAATGATCTCATGAGCTGCCTTACATGATTGAGATTTATATGAGTTTTGTATCACAATTCATCTATGTGCTACTCTAGTGATGTTATTAAAGTAGTCTATTCCTCCTCCATGATGTAATGTTGACAAGTGTGTGCATCATGAAGTACTTGGTATATGCTATGATTGTGATCTCTTGTAGATTATGAAGTTAACTATTACTATTATGGTATTGATGTGATCTATTCCTCCTTTCATAGTGTGATGGTCACAGTGTGCATGCTATGTTAGTACTTGGTTTGGTTGTGTTGATCTGTCGTGCACTCTAAGGTTATTTAAATATGAACATTGAATATTGTGGAGCTTGTTAACTCCGGCATTGAGGGTTCGTGTAATCCTACACAGTTAGTGGTTTTCATCATCCAACAAGAGAGTGTAGAGTCTAGCATCTATTTATTTATTCTGTTATTTGATCAATGTTGAGAGTGTCCACTAGTGAAAGTATGATCCCTAGGCCTTGTTCCCAAATACTGAAATCGCTACTTGTTTACTGTTTTACTGCATCTGTACTGCCCGCAATATTACCACCATCAACCACACGCCAGTCCTGGACGGCAAGGCACTTTTCTGGCGCTGTTGCTACTTCTCATACTTATTCATACCACCTGTATTTCACTATCTATTCGCCAAACTAGTGCACCTATTAGGTGTGTTGGGGACACAAGAGACTTCTTGCTTTGTGGTTGCAGGGTTGCTTGAGAGGGATATCTTTGACCTCTTCCTCCCTGAGTTCGATAAACCTTGGGTGATCCACTTAAGGGAAACTTGCTGCTGTTCTACAAACCTCTGCTCTTGGAGGCCCAACACTGTCTACAAGAATAGAAGCACCCGTAGACATCACACCTCAGCTTTCTTCTCGTCAAACCCGGTCAACCGGACCAGTGACCGGACTGTCCGGTCTGGGGTCCGGTCAGACCGGACCAGTGACCGGACCACCCGGTTGTGACCGGATGCTGGGCCGAATCCTCTTTTTCTTCATCCAGGAGCTCCTCCGGTTGGCGCCCGGTCGACCGGACCGCACGCCGGACCAGCCGGTCTGGGGCCCGGTCCAACCGGGTGACATACCGGATTTCTTCTGTAGACCCCTTTTCGCTTGTTGTTGAAGTGGGGGGTCTCCTTTAGCCTTCTTGTTCCTTTGATGCACCATTTATGCCTCATTGCCTAATACCTGAGATAATCCTTATAAACGTATTAGGTCAAATACTCTAGCACGGTGTCATTGTTACCAAAATAATGGATAAGGGTAAAATACCCTTACACCATGCCAACCCGCCGGACATGCTCCCCTGTTCGCGCGGGCCTTGTCGCCGACGACCACCTCGCCAGAATTCCGTGAACTTGCTGCCAGAACGTCGCCGTCGTGCTCGCACGCCAGACCGTCCCCCACCTCGCCCTCTAGCTTCCTAGCATCGCCTAGACGCCGTCTACCTCGCGCCTACGTCGCCGACCCACTTCCCTCGCCGGAGCCGCCACTCTGCCAGCTCCGCCACGGCCACCCTTCACCCTGTAAAAGGAGGAGCTCCCGCACCGCATTCTTCACACCAACCAGTTCGCCTCACCTCTCTGATCCTCCTCGACCACCTCTCTCACTCAATTACTCACCGGAGCCGCCCAATTGATCGCCGGAGCCCACGGAGGAGCTGAGATCCCCGCCGCCGATTGCGACCACCATTGGAGACGCCGTCTGCGCCATCTGCTTCCCCGTCCACAACAACGTCACCGCCGCACTTCGCCACCCCTCGCCGGAGCTCCGGTAGGCCTCCGACCCCCTACCCACGTCGCGGCCAGTGCTGCCTCTCGTCGTTGACGACGATGCACCTGCGTCATTGGATCGGGATCTGATCGTGCGGCAGGCGTTGAAACATACCGTTTCGGTATTATCACTCGCTGACGAGTGGGGCCTGCTGTCAGCTGGCCCGCAGCGTTAGCTGGGCCGGCCCAACTTTTCTCTGCTGCACAGCCCAGCAAATTTTCCCGCCTAAGCCCATCTGTTCAAATGTGGTTAAATAATTTGGTAGAAATTCAAATACTGGTCTTGTCTTAGAAATTAAATATTTTCAAATCTACCCAACCAAATTTGATGAATTTTATGTTGTTGGAAAGCTAGAGAAAAGATCTATCCAACCCCACTGGTCCCACTTCAAAATCTGGTGTAGAATTATTGTGACATAAATAACCAGACAGGGACTTTTGTGACTTCAAATAAATCTTAAAAATAAACCAAATTTAATTTTGAAGTATATCCAATTGCTATAATTCACATTTCACTTGCACTAATTTTTTAGGCAAAAATATGGTATGGTCACCTTGAGTGATCATGGCCCAAAGTAAATAAAGGACTATATGGCTATTCTAGTTAGTTGATATTGTCCAAAACTATTATGTAAATTATATGAAGTGTTTCACTTCATTTAAATCTTGTCCCAAATACTTTCATATGAAGTATTAACCCCTGGTCAAATACTCTCACATGAGATACTTGGAGATTTTAAATCATAATAGGCATTATTAAATGGTATGAGGTATTCTACCTCATTTAAATCATTTTCTCAAATGATGATGATGAATGGTTGACTTAGGTCAACATGATTTCATGTAGGATTGTTTGAGAAATTAAATCTTAAGAAGATTCAACGAGAGGAAATTATTCCTCAAGAACCATATGGAAACTATCATTTACATATGTAAGGAGAGAAATTATTTCTCTAACACTAAGTAAGAAACCCTAGATTAATTTAGGGTAGCCATGCTAAGTGATGATGCTAGATCATTTGGAGTGAGCCATTAAGCCTAGGGATTTCTATTTTCGTGCCCTCGGTTCCTTAGTTGTGCTCAGTTTTCCCCAGCCCCTTAGTTTTTCCTCACTTTTCCCCAAGTCCTTGTTTGAAACCCGCAGAAGGCAGCTCAGACGGCAGGATTCCCGTTAAGTTGACCGCTCCGTTCTGACGTGTGGGGCCGTGTCGTGTGGGCCCGCGTCGCGTGGGGCTGGTAGAAAGGGACCGCGTGGGACAGGACGAGATTGCGTTTGGTTGCACGTGAGCAGGAGCTGGGTTTTGTCTCTCTCGGCCATTGGCATTTCCCTTTTAAGAGTACCTTTTCTCGCCTCCTTCTCTCTGCCTTTTTTCACATAATTAGTATCAAATCTAGAGAAGCTTGCATTTCTGTCTTTCTTCAATTATTATTTGTGCCTTTTGGCCCTGGTTGTTTTCCCAATATGGCAGCAAATCTAGTAGGGAGCCCAATCTAGTACTCCATCCGGTCCATATGTATGTAGTTAAATCTAGAAGCAAATCTACGGGGAATGTACGATAAATTCACAAGGTCATATAGTAGAATAGGGATAGATAATATAGATAATAAGCTGCATTCAGCAGCCAAACATAGTAGGGTTCGAGGTTCTTCACAGCGAGTACAGCACCATCATACTAACAACATAACAACGAGGGATCCCTAACTAACAACAAAGGGATCCCAACAACAAAATGGAGGAGGCAGCAGCAGCACACGTCCAGGACTCCGCCTACCCCATCTGCCTCTACCTCCACTTGTTGCTCCCCTTGGGAGCCTTGGGCTTGAGCGGAGGCATGCGCCCGCCGAAGATCTCCACCCGCTGGATGCTGCGGAGGTGCATGCCGAGCGCCAAGTGCTTGGCGCGGAAGGAGTTGGGGTTCACCGACGCGCCGACCTTGGGGTTGGTGTGGCCGATGTTCTCGGCATGCGTGAGGACGCAGTTGAAGTCAGTGCCGCCGAGCCTCCTAGTGCAGAAGGGGCACCTGTAGACACCCTTGGCGACGTCGAGGTAGGAGACATACTGGCCGACCTGCAGCCTCCGCAGCACCTGGCGAGTCTTGACGTCATGGTGCTCGTCGTCGCTGCCGACGTCGCTGCCAGACAGCTGATCCATATCAAACGGGAATTTATTAGTGAATGAGTTGCAAACGTGCATGATAACAAAGTTAGGAAAAACAGAGGCAGCCTCGGTTAGAGTGGACACGATTATATGTCTACGGGGACGGTGTAAGCGAACCAAAGCTCATGCACAACAGATTTGTACACGAAATGGTTCGCTGAACCCTCCCCGTAAAAATCGTGCCCACCGATTCATCATAGGCAAAGAAACAGATTCCGGATCTGAACTTGAACACATTCCGGATTATTTGCAAAATTAAACGGTTGATATCTTTTGATTCGTGCATAAAATAACTGATTGAGATCCTATGATTACTTGCATAAATTAACCGATTGAGATCCCATTATTACTTGCATAAATTAACCGAACGGCCGAAACCCAAATCTTGAACGAAATCAAGGAGGGATCAAAGCAAAATGGAATAAAATCGGCGCAAATATTAGCCCAATACTCATCCATCCACAGATCCATCTACACCAGCACAAATAGGGTTCAAAAAGGAATGGGGAACAAAAAAGGAAGCAAACCGTAGTTATTACCTCGTTCCATGGGTCCTCTATGGAGGTGTCGTAGCGGTTCGGGGCGGGACGTACGGCACCGGCTCGTAGGGGTCCCATCCCGGTGGGATCTGACCGCGACCGGCGGCAGCAGCCTCCGATGCACCGGCGGAGGCGGCGGCGACGTCCGTTGAGGGGACGGCGGCGACGTCCGTTGAGGGGACGGCGTCGAAGAGGGAGGCATCGCGCTTGGAGCCGACGGCGCCGTGGACGATGGGATTGGCATTCTCCTTGTCCATCTCGCCGGCGAGAGGAGAGGGAGAGGGAGAGGGTTTTTTGCTTTGGAGAAGATGATGGGACGTGAGAGAGGCGGCGTTGCGTAGGCGAGTGAGAGTGACGGAGATAGTGGGAGGAGGCGTCTATAAAGGCTAGTGGTGGTTAATGCGACCCGCGTCCTACGCGTCCACCGCCGCACGTCCGCACGTCTTGGACTTCCGCAATGCGCCACGCGTCCACGATTGCACGTCTTCGACTTCCGCACCGCGACCGGCGTCTACGCGTCAAATATTGCACGTCTTTCATTTCTGCACCGCAACACGCGTCCTCGAGTCTAACCCTGAAAATTTAGATATACTCAGTTATAACCTCGAGCATTATACTAGCATTTTTTGTGTGCTCAGTTTTCCCCTTGAGTGCTAGTACTGGCTAGTGCAATATGCTCAGTTTTACCCTCAAGTAGCTGGTCAACAGACAGTCAACAAATGGGATTAACTAGTTAAATGAGTCATTTAATGTGCAAAAAATTCCGAAAAATAGTGGCACATACTCATGGAGTCTTTACCACAAATTTCCAGTTCTCAAAACATAGATAAGTCATAGATAAATCAAGTTTTACCACAAATTGCCACTTCTCAAAGGCCTTCTCAAATCACCTAGTAGCTATGAAGGTGCATGGTTTTCCACAATAAGCCCTTCCCAAAACAGCTTTCCCCAAAACATACTTTGTCTAAATGAGGCCACAATTCTCACACTCATGTATATTTGTATTGCAAATAGTTTGAGATAGGCCAAGATGGGTTTTATTCTACAAAACACGCATTTTTCATTTTTTAAATCTCATATTTGAATCCCTTAGTCTGTTTATTACATAGGTGCCCTTGGTTTCTTGATACTACTCGGCTTTGCCCTCTCCCTCCACAAATTCTCTCACACGTGCAACATTGCCCCGATTGGTCTAGCCCATGTCACGCGGATCGTGCCCGCCGACCGTTGATCGTATGATCTAACGGGCAGGATAACCCCTCCCTCTCTCCGTCGGCGGTTACCTTCCACTCTCTAAGTTTGCTAAATGGCGGTTTTCCGTATTTATTTTCACGCGCTAAAAATTATAAACTCTTTTAGGCATTACTTTTCACGCAAAAAATGATAAACCATCACCGATTTGTTGTAGCCATAAATTTTCACGCAAAAAATGATAAACCGTCACCGATTTGTTGTAGCCATTAATTTTCACGAAAATCCCAAATGATAAACCATCACCGATTTGTTGTAGCCATTACTTTTCACGCAAAAAATGATAGACCATCACCGATTTCTTGTAGCCATTACTATTCACGGTAAAAATGATAAACGAACCAATCTATCTATCTCTGTATTTGAAGTTTGGAAGGGTTCACCATCTAGTTATGTTAACTTTCGAGGTTTTGATCTGAAAACAAATGGGTATTATAAAGGGAAATAAAAGTTCAAAAAATGTAAAAACGAAACAATCTACCTATCTTTGTATAGAAGATCGTCTGTATGATTTTTGAGGTCATTTAGAGAAGGTAGAAAAAAATCCCTTTTGAGAAGGTCGAAAAAACCTAACTTGTTACAAAAGCTGGTTTCAGTGAGACCTAACCAAATTTGGCATACATTATGCCATATCTATAACAACAAGGAATATCTAAAAGGGAAAGTTTCACAAAATTTGAAATTTATGGCGAAAATGATGCCATACATGATGCTGTTTTTCGAGGTTTTGACCTGAAAATCAATTGGATATTATAAAGGGAAATAAAAAGTTCAAAAAATATAAAAACGAAACAATCTATCTATCTATGTATAGAAGATCAGCTGTATGAAATTTGAGGTCATTTAGAGGAGGTAGAATAAATCACCTTGTTAGAAAAGCTGGTTTCGAGTGAGACGAAACGGCATGCGTTTAAGCAAAGTGATTTTTTCGAACATCTCCAAATGATCCCAAATTTGCCATACATGATGCCATACGTGTAACAACAAGGAACCCTATCTAAAAAGTGTCAAAAAAGTTTGCCCAACCGTATAGCTCTATCAAAAAGAACCTCACCATGGCGCTAGTATAATTTTGGGCTTACTTACAAACTTTCGTTACCTAACCTTCAACACGAAACTTGTTTCAAATCACTTTTGGCGTACAAGAAACAAATCCCTCCTTGATTCGAGCACCACAACCTCCAAACTTTGCCGATGCCGATATCGGCATGGTCGAACGGCTATGCTCGACGCCACTTGCTAGGTCACCGTCGGGATGCACCCTCAATCCCGTCCCCTCATTCGATCACTGACACACCAGAGATACCACCGAGGCCAATGCCGAACGTACATGCTGATGCCAATGCCGAACATGCATCCACGCCGATGTGGGCACGGCCACGCCGCCCCGCTATGTTGGACGCCACAGACCACCGCGAGGTCTTTCCCTTCGCCACCACACTCTTCTAGCACCCATCTATACACGCCCGAAAGGAGAGACACTAGTTTTCTCTACATTGCTCGCGTTCGTGTCGGACACTGGTCGGTCAAAGTTTTGAGGTAGTCGTCGATGTCGTTGACCATTTCTTCTCTTCTTTGCATGGTTAAACGCGTCTAGTTCATATCTATCTAATGCGTCTGGTCTCGCCTCATGCAGTTCTTTGTGGACGTCGATCTCATCTCGGCACTCCGCAGGCCACCTCCTCCGTGCCATCGCTGTAGAGCTCCGTTTAAAAATCTAATCCTACCCGTGTATTGCCCCTTGTATCAGCGCCATGGCCCCACTTGTCATTTGATATAGCGAAGCCCCACTCGTTCGCGTTTTGGTCGGGGACACGGCGATGCTTACGGTCAAACAAAGATGGATGGTCTAACGTGTCTTTGCAGGCTCTACGTGGCCCCACTAGTCAGAAGATAACGGTCAACCGTCGGGAAACCGGGCGTTACATCACGTGTGATGGTTTCAGACAAACGCTTGGGTAAAACTGAGGAAAAACTAAGGAGCTGGGGAAAACTGAGCACAACTAAGGACCCGAGGGCACGAAAATAGAAATCCCTTAAGCCTAATTAAGGTTACTTAAGTATTGTTTGGTGATTGTATCCTCTTATTCGTGTATAGACGCTAGTGCCGGAGAATACCAGGAAGAGGAAGGATTCTACCCAGAAGAAGAAGAGCACTTTGACCACCTCAACAACCAAGGCAAGCTAACACCAATGCAAGCTAGACTATTGCAAGTTATAATGTTGCAAGCTAATATTCTTGCAAAGTGCAAAGCCCTTTGGGGCAAGGCACCATAGTCTTACCTTTCTTACCATAAGCCTATCCCAAGTTTCTACCTTACAAGTTTTTACTTGTTTATTCAAAGAGTTACTTTTATAGTTAACTTTGGTCTAAGTTAAAAGTGGTTACTAGTGTAGCAAAGTTAGTCTCCAACTAGCAAAGCAAGATAGCACCCCTCATGATTAGAGCTAGTGCTAATTATTTAAAACTTGACTACTCTAGCTGGGAACATGTGACTTAAACTGAATTTGAAACCTTGGAATGATGAGTCATTCCATGGAATGAATTTTGAAGTTGAATATGACCAAGAGAAGATGGTGATTTTTGATAAAACTGATATTGGTTTGAATGCGATACCTTTCCAATATTGAGTACCCCCACAATACCTGATTATGGGTAGGGCTTAACTGGAAATTTATGCATCTTAGTATGGGTTCCCTCTGAACACACATCATAGGGGTAATGCCGAGGCTGCCTCCGTTGTTGAGAAATGATGTGAATTGAGGTGAATTGTACGGCCAAGCCCTGTGCGGTTCCCAGGTTGACAGTTGGTCTTCACTGGGAGGCCAAGCTCATGGGGAGAGGGGCTCATACTAGGATTTATAAGTGCAAAGTTATGGTTGATGATCCGCGTACTGTGTTACGATGATTCGGGGTAATCCCGACGGATGAAATCAAATGTTGTGGCACAAGTGTGCAACCTCTGCAGAGTGTCAATCTATTCGAATAGCCGCGTCCACGGTTACTGTCAACACCCGGATTTTTAAGTCCAGATGCCTGTTATGCCATACATCGCAATCCCAGGAATATTGTTGTTGCGAGACATAACAGTTGAATATCATAAGTCATCATTCATTACATACCATAGTCGTCTTACAAATTCAGATCACATGATCCATATTACACAAATAGTTGATCTATTGATGAACGGACACAAAGTTCATAGTTCATAGCGGAAGCGTAAGTAGAAAGGACTCTCTAGTCCACAGGCCAACGTCTGACGTCAGAAGATTTCCTAGTTGTCGTAGGCGTCCTGCTAGTCGGCATCTTGATAGTTCTGCTCCTCTTCATAGTCTGGCCATTTGAATAGCCAGGGACACAGCCGTGAGTACTTTAAAGTACTCGCAAACTAATACTAATGTAAGTGCTAACAATTCTAGTAAGGGGTGCTAAGTTTTAGTTTATTTTGCATAAAGCCAATTTTAGTTCACAAGTATTTGAGAAAAGACTTATTCAAGTGCTAACTAACTCAAGTGGGAACATTAGTGTCATTCCCACAACTCTGTTGTGATTCGAAGTCAAGGTCACCTTTCAAATTCAAATTCACAAGTCACCATTCACCATTCATAGTTTTTAGAAAAATTCTGATGACGGAACAGTATGGCCTTCCCAACTGTCCATAACCGCGGACGCGGCTATTCGAATAGGTTTAACTCTGCAGAGGTTGTACACTTGTGCCACAACAATTGCAATAGTTCGTCGGGGTAACCGGCCCTGATTTATCGTACGCGATGACGCGAACTACCAATCCTAACCTTTCATTTACATACCCTAGTATAGGCACCTCTCCCCATGAGCTTGGCCTCCCGGTGAAAGCAAACCGCCAACCCGGGAACTGCACAGGGCTTGGGTAGGACATTCACCTCATTTCACGTCATTTCACATCATTCCTTTTGTTGTAGAGGCAGCCTCCGGCATAACCCCGATGACGCTTGTTCAGAGGGAACCCATACTAAAATACATAAGTTTCCAGCTAAGCCTTACCCAAATTCAGGTATTGTGGGGGTACTTGTAAAATTGGAATGGTATCGCATTCGAACCCAACCATCAGTTTTGGTAAAATTCACCAAGTCATTCACCAGTCATATTCACCTTCAAAATCTTTCAATAGAATGACTCATCATTCCAAGGTTTTCAAAGTCATTTCACTTCACAAGTTCCCAACTAAAGTAGTCACCTTTAATTTAGCACTAGCATCTAAGTATGAGGGGCTAAGTACTTTGCTTTGCTTCTAGGCTAACCTTGATACTCTTGTACTAATCCAATACTAATCAAGTGAATCATAAATCAAAAAGTACTTTGATAAAACAAAAGTAAATAAAGCTTGTAAAGTAAAACTGGGAAATAGGATCATAAACATAAAGTAAATGGGGTAATGCCTTTCTCATGGTGAGCTTTGCACTTTGCAAGAGTATTATCTTGCCTTGGTTGGGGAATTGGTCAAAGTGGTCTTCTTCTCCTTCCTCTTGGTAGAAGACCTCCTCCTCCTGATAGTCTCCGGTACTAGCGTCTAAAATACGAATACGGGGTACACAATCATCATACCCAACTTATTTACTAAACTAAGCACACACATGATTCACACAACTTAAACTAGCATCACACATTACTATTAAGTTGGTGGATGTGTTTTTTTTATTTAAGAAAAATAATTTCCTCTCATACTAACTTAGGTGTTACTTTTAATTACTTAGAGAAATAATTTCCTCTCATTATCTTATTAAGATTTAATTTCTCTTATGAATAATATATGACCTAGGTTGACCAAAGTCAACCTCTTCATACTTATCATTTAAGAAAATGATTTAAATGAGGTGAAGCACCCCATACAATTTAACCCTAACATGGTAAAGATTTAATTTCATCAATAATTCATATGAGACCTTAATGACCAGAGGCTCTATCTCATTTGAAAAGTTCATGACAAGATTTAAATGAGAGAAACACTCCCATGTTATTTTTAAATAGTTTTGGACAATATCTTTGACTAGAAATAGCCATATAGTCCTTTAATTAATCTAGGCCATGATCATTCAAAGTAAGCATGGAATATTTTTGCATAAACAATTAGTACAAGTGTAATGTGATTTATAGGAGTTGGAATTAACTTAAAAGCATTTATGGTTGATTTTTAATAATTATTCTAAGGCATAAAAGTCCCTGTCTTGTTTATTTTGCTACTTTAATTCTACAACAGATATGGGTTTGAATCTAGTGAAATTGTGTATAGAAAACTCTAAGCTTTCCAAATATATAAAATTTGTAAATTTTGGCCAAGTAGATTTGAAACTATGCAATTTTGAAGTTGGCACCAGTTTGCAATTTTTCTCTATTCTGGATTTTTGAATTTAAACTGTTGGGCTGGCGGGAGAGTTAATGGGCTGAAAAGGTTTGAACAGAGGAAACCAGCCCAACTAACTTTTTGGGCTGCTGACAGCATGGGGCCCAGTGGTCAGCGAGTGAGAACACCGAAACGGTATCGGCTAACCTCGTCCGCGCGATCAGAGGAAGATCTGACGGTCGTGCTTCGTCGTCACCGTTGGGGGGAGGGGCGTGCTGGAGCGGTGGAGGTAGGGGTCGGCGGCGCTCCCAGGCTCCGGTGATCGACGGCGATGGGCTGCGGCAACGTTGTCGTGGAAGAGGAAGCTGATGGCGCAGACGGCGTCTCCAATGGTGGTCGCAATCGGCGGCGGTGATCTCAGCTCCGCCGCGGGCTCCGGCGAGGAATTGGAGGGCTCCGGTGGGTAATTGAGTGAGGGGAGGGGACAAGGAGGCTCAGTGGTGAGAGGGGAACGCGAGGGTGTGGCGAAATCGTCCAGGGGGAGCCGGCTTTTATAGAGGCCAGGGGTGCTGCGAGGGTGTGGGCAAGGTCGACGACGAGCTCGTCGTTCCAGAGCGGCGAAGGGGCAAGCGAGGGGCGCAGGGTGTTGGCGACATCAAGGCGATGCTGACGCGCGTTGTGGCGAGGCAGAGGGATGAACGGTCGCATCGTCATCTTCCTCGCGGCAGGGCAGTACGGTGGCGGAAAGTCGTGGACGATGCCGTCGTCTACAGCAGGTCCGCGGCCAATTGGTGATGTCCGTGAGGTAGAGGGGACCGTGGTGAGTCGACGTGCGCATGGGGAGAGCGAGGGGAGGCGTGAGGCGACGGGGCATGGCGGCGTTCTGTCGCGTCCAGGGATGTCACCGTGCGCGTCCTGGCGAGCGTGGGCATCCTCTGGGCGTGTCTGGGCGCGCGTGGACTGGGCAGTGTCGTCGTCAACTTGGTCCAAGGCGTGCACGAGCAGCTTCAGGAGAGTCAGGGGAAGGCCGCTGACATGGTGAGGGGAGATGGATGTGAGAGGAAGAAGGGATGGCATGGTGTGGACTTGGCATGCCACGGCATGCATGATCATGGTCGTGGTGACCAAGCAACAGTGAAGGCAGAGGCATGGATTGATGCTGAGGGGTGAGAGGAGGCTTCAGGGCAGCAAGGAGGGGCCAGGGTTGGACTTGGTCCAACCAAAATCATAGCATGGGCACCATTTGATTCCCTGCCTGCAAGGTGTTTGTAGAAATGGCCGCAAGAAAGTTTTTGTCAAATTTTGGAAATTCCTTTGGTGGATCTCATTCATATAGATGGAATGGTGGTGGTGGTGGTAAATTTGGTGTTGTTTTGCAAGTTTTCAAATTGGGGTTGATCTTCTCTTTATTTCAAAGTCTCCTCTTGTCTCTTCTATTCTGGTCAACCTAGTCAAAGTTAGCTCTGGTGGTCAACAGCAAAAAGGTTCACCTTGACATGGTCTTGGATGACATGGCAAGAGTTTGTCAATGTTGGATTAGGAAAAATCAAAACCAGGGGTGTAAAGTGGGTAATATTTTATAAATGGGTCACATGACCATTATCACATGTATGTTGAATTTGATTTTTTCCTTTGATTTGAAAAGGGTTTCTTTGATGCATTTGTGTTTGTTATTCATATATAAGTGTTTTACAAACAATGGCACAAGCCAAAGTGGCCTTGGGTGAAGATTTGCAAAAATGGCTAAAGGTGTATGTGAGTGAAAATGGGATTTTCTCCCTATTTGATTTCTCTCCTTTTGATTTGATTTTTCTTGACTCTAAAGTGATTCTTATTAGTTTAGGAACATTTCCAAACCATTAAAACTATTCCAAAAGGTCTAGCTCAAAGATTTGCAAAATTGGCCATAACACATAAGAGGTGACATGTCAACTTTTCTTATTCTTGTAATTTGCTCCCCTTCCTTTACTTGGGCAAGGTTGAGGTTCAATTTAGTGTTAGATTAGGTTTAGATATGGTTTCACACCATTTGGTCAAGGTATAAAGGCATAGGTCAAGAATTAGTGAAATTGGCTATGTGTCACATATGCCTCTATGCATATGTTGCATTTGATTTTTAATTTGACTAGGCTTGACCCAATTGATGTTGTTGAGTGTTGAAATGGTATAGAGGAGTGATCCAACCTTTCACATCAAGTCCTAGGGTCAAGATTCTCAAATTCACAAATTTGCATTTTACTCTCATATGCCTCTATGGCATTTTTAGTTTTCTTTTATTTTCTTTTGTTTCAACTTGGATTGGGTTTGAGAAGTACTGGATAAGGTTTATGAAGGTTTTCCAATCCTCTATATAAAGTGGAAAAGCCTAAGGTAAAGTTTTATAAAAATAGCCATAGGCACATATGCCTTTTTCTTATTTAAAATTCTTTTTATTTTATTTTAACTAAGATGGTAAAAAGGAATTTGAGGTTTAGGGTTTAAGAGTATTTCAAATACTAGTTAAACAAGCAAGCATGGCAATAGCACAAGTATTAAGCAAGATCACTATGTATCAAACTTAATTTAATAAAAGTTTTTGTTGGTTCCAAATTTTGGAACTAGGGAAATTCATTTTGTTTGTTTTGAAATTTTTGGGATGTTACAGTTACGGACGGTTGGAAAGGCCATACAGTTTCCGATGTCAAATATTTGAAATGTTGGTGAAATGACTTGTGAAGTGGTGAATTGAATTGAAATCACCACCTGAATGGTGGGAATGACACTAATGTTCCCACTTGAGTTAGTTAGCACTTGAATAATCTTTTCTCAAATACTTGTGAACTAAAATTGGCTTTATGCAAATAAACTAGAGCTTAGCACCCCCTTACTAGAATTGTTAGTACTTACATTAGTATTAGTTTGCGAGTACTTTAAAGTACTCACGGCTGTGTCCCTGGCTATTCCAATGGCCAGACTATGAAGAGGAGCAGAACTATCAAGATGACGGCAACCAAGATGTCTACGACAACTAGGGAATCTTCTGACGTCAGACGTTGGCCTGTGGACTCAAGAGTCCCTTCTATTTACGCTTCCGCTATGAAACTATGAACTTTGTGTCCGTTGATCAATAGATCAACTATTGGTGTAATATTGGGTCATGTGATCTGAATTTGTAAGACGACTATGGTATGTAATGAATGATGACTTATGATATTCAACTGTTATGTCTCGCAACAACAATAGTCCTGGGATTGCGATGTATGGCATAACAGGCATCTGGACTTAAAATTCCGGGTGTTGACACTACCGACCGGGCCCGGATGCACCGAACACGGACACTGTCCGTCACCATGCAGCGTCCGCGGAGACGCAAACCTGGCGCATATTTGGGCCAGGTTTACGTCGCCGCGGACGGCTCAGTCACTATGTGTCGCCCCGCTGGAGGTGCTAAGAGCATCTCCACCGGCGGCCCCGATAGCAATTTGGGGGGCCGAGAGCGAAAATGGGCTTGCACCGGCGCACCCCAAACAGCGCCGACCAATTTTGGAGCCCAATAGAATCGCCGGCAACCCCATGTCGGCCCCTGAGCCAAGGGCGCGAATCGGGCGCGGCGGCGTGATGTCTACGCACGTTTCTATTCCTGTAGACAGTGTTGGGCCTCCAAGAGCAGAGGTTTGTAGAACAGCAGCAAGTTTCCCTTAAGTGAATCACCCAAGGTTTATCGAACTCAGGGAGGTAGAGGTCAAAGTTATCCCTCTCAAGCAACCCTGCAATTACGATACAAGAAGTCTCTTGTGTCCCCAACACACCTAATACACTTGTCAGATGTATAGGTGCACTAGTTCGGCGAAGAGATAGTAAAATGCAAGTGATATGGATGATTATGAGTGGTAATAACAATCTGAAATAAATGTGGCAGCAAGTAAACATGCGAGTAGAACGAGTAAATAAACGGTGATTCGATATTTGGAAACAAGGCCTAGGGATCATACTTTCACTAGTGGACACTCTCAACAATGATCACATAAATAAATAACTTCTCTTCACTTGTGCTACTTTCTCACACTCTCTTGTTGGATAACAAACGCCATTCATTGTGTAGGGCTACAAAAGCACACCTCAAGCCGGAGTAAACAAGCTCCACAACATCCGGAGTTCATATTAAAGTAACCTCTAGAGTGCATAATAGACCAATGCAATTTAGACCGAGTACTAACATAGCATACACACTGTCAACAATAGCTATGAAAGGGGGAATAGATCGCATCAATACTATCATAGTAATAGTTAACTTCATAATCTACAAGAGATTACAATTATAACCTACGCCAAGTACTACAATGCACACACTGTCAACATTACATCATGGAGGAGGAATAGACTACTTTAATAACATCACTAGAGTAGCACATAGATTAATAGTGATACAAAGCTCATGATCACATAAAGATCACACCATGGGAGAGAGAGATGAACCACATAGCTACCGGTAGAGCCCTCAGCCTTGGGGGTGAATGATGTCTACGCACACTCCTTTTCCTGTAGACAGTGTTGGGCCTCCAAGAGCAGAGGTTTGTAGAACAGCAGCAAGTTTTCCCTTAAGTGGATCACCCAAGGTTTATCGAACTCAGGGAGGAAGAGGTCAAAGATATCCCTCTCAAGCAACCCTGCAACCACAAAGCAAGAAGTCTCTTGTGTCCCCAACACACCTAATACACTTGTCAGATGTATAGGTGCACTAGTTCGGCGAAGAGATAGTGAGATGCAAGTAATATGGATGTATATGAGTGGTAATAGCAATCTGAATAAAATATGGCAGCGAGTAAACATGCAGCAAAACAGTAAACAAACGGAGATTCGATGCTTAGAAGCAAGGCCTAGGGATCCTGCTTTTACTAGTGGACACTCTCAACAATGATCACATAATAGAACCACTCTACACTCTCTTGTTGGATGATGAACACCACTAATTGTGTAGGATTACACGAACCCTCAATGCCGGAGTTAACAAGCTCCACAATATTCGATATTCATATTTAAATAACCTTAGAGTGCATGATAGATCAACACAACTATACCAAGTACTAACATAGCATGCACATCTGTTACCATCACACTATGAAAGGAGGAATAGATCACATCAATACCATCATAGTAATAGTTAACTTCATAATCTACAAGAGATCACAATCATAGCATATACCAAGTACTTCATGATGCACACACCTGTCAACATTACATCATGGAGGAGGAATAGACTACTTTAATAACATCACTAGAGTAGCACATAGATGATATTCAACTAGATCACAAAGAGAGAGAGATGAACCACATAGCTACAGCGGAGCCCTCAGCCCCGGGGGTGAATTACTCCCTCCTCATCATGGAGACAGTGATGGCGGTGAAGATGGCGGTGGAGACGGCGGTGGAGATGACTCCGGGGGCAATTCCCCGTCCCGGCAGGGTGCCGGAACAGAGACTTCTGTCCCCCGAATTGGAGTTTCACGATGGCGGCGGCTCTGGAAGGTTTTCTCGGGTTTCGTCAATCGGTGTCGAGGATTTAGGTCAGGGAGGCCTAAATAGGCGAAGACGCGAAGTCGGAGGGGCCACGGGGGACCCACACACTAGGCCCCCCCCTTGGCCGCGCCGCCCTGTGGGGTGGGGCCCCCCTGGCTCCCCTCTGGCCCCTCTTCGGTGCTCTGGAAGCTTCCGGGCAAAATAAGATATTGGGCGTTGATTTCGTCCGATTCCGAGAATATTTCCTTTGTTGGATTTCTGAAACCAAAAACAGCAGAAAACAGCAACTGGCCCTTCGGCATCTCGTTAATAGGTTAGTTCCGGAAAACGCATAAAAACGATATAAAGTGTGAACAAAACATGTAGGTATTGTCATAAAACAAGCATGGAACATCAGAAATTATAGATACGATGGAGACATATCAGCATCCCCAAGCTTAGTTCCTACTCGTCCTCGAGTAGGTAAACGATAAAAGAATAATTTCTGAAGTGACATGCTACCAACATAATCTTGATCATACTATTGTAAAGCATATGAGATGAATGCAGCGATTCAAAGCAATGGTAAAGACAATGATTAAACAACTGAACCATATAGCAAAGACTTTTCATGAATAGTACTTTCAGGACAATCATCAATAAGTCTTGCATAAGAGTTAACTCATAAAGCAATAGATTCTAAATAAAGGCATTGAAGCAACACAAAGGAAGATTAAGTTTCAGCGGTTGCTTTCAACTTTCAACATGTATATCTCATGGATATTGTCAACATAAAGTAATATGATGAATGCAAATATGCAAGTATGTAAGAATCAATGCACAGTTAACACAAGTGTTTGCTTCTAAGACAGAAAGAAGTAGGTGAACTGACTCAACATAAAAGTAGAAAAAAGGCCCTTCGACGAGGGAAGCATTGATTGCTATATTTGTGCTAGAGCTTTTATTTTGAAAACATAAAGAGAGCATAAAAGTAAATTTTGAGAGGTGTTTGTTGTTGTCAACGAATGGTAGTGGGCACTCTAACCCCGTTGCCAGACAAACCTTCAAAGAGCGGCTCCCATGAAACATTTTTATTTTTGGGTGGCACTCCTTCCAACCTTTACTTTCACAAACCATGGCTAACCGAATCCTCGGGTGCCTGCCAACAATCTCATACCATGAAGGAGTGCCTTTTTATTTTAGTTTTATTTAGATGACACTCCTCCCCACCTTTGCTTTCTCAAGCCATGGCTAACCGAATCCTCGGGTGCCGTCCATCAATCACATACCATGGAGGAGTGTCTATTTTTGTAAAATTATGAAGGTTAATTAATTTGGGACTGGGGATCCCATTGCCAGCTCTTTTTGCAAAATTATTGGATAAGCGGATGAAGCCACTTGTCCATTGGTGAAAGTTGCCCAACAAGATTGAAAGATAAACACCATATACTTCCTCATGAGCTATAAAACATTGACACAAATCAGAGATGATAAATTTTGAATTGTTTAAAGGTAGCACTCTGATACGTCTCCGACGTATCGATAATTTCTTATGTTCCATGCCACATTATTGATGATATCTACATGTTTTATGCATACTTTATGTCATATTTATGCATTTTCTGGAACTAACCTATTAACGAGATGCCGAAGAGCCGATTCGTTGTTTTCTCGCTGTTTTTGGTTTCAGAAATCCTAGTAAGGAAATATTCTCGGAATTGGAAGAAATCAACGCCCGAGGGCCTATTTTCACACGAAGCTTCCAGAAGACCGGAGAGCTGACGAAGTGGGGCCACGAGGCGGCGCCACGCTAGGGCGGCGCGGCCCAAGCCCTGGCCGCGCCGACCTACTGTGTGGGCCCCTCGTGACGCCCCTTGACCTGCCCTTTCGCCTACAAATAGCCTTCGTCGCGAAACCCCCGATGCCAGAGAGCCACGATACGGAAAACCTTCCGGAGACGCCGCCGCCGCCAATCCCATCTCGGGGGATTCAGGAGATCGCCTCCGGCACCCTGCCGGAGAGGGGAATCATCTCCCGGAGGACTCTTCACCTCCATGGTCGCCTCCGGAGTGATGAGTGAGTAGTCTACCCCTGGACTATGGGTCCATAGCAATAGCTAGATGGTTGTCTTCTCCTTATGTGCTTCATTGTCGGATCTTGTGAGCTGCCGAACATGATCAAGATCATCTATCCGTAATGCTATATGTTGTGTTTGTTGGGATCCGATGAATAGAGAATACTATGTTATGTTGATTATCAATTTATATCTATGTGTTGTTTATGATCTTGCATGCTCTCCGTTATTAGTAGGGGCTCTGGCCAAGTTTTTACTCTTAACTCTAAGAGGGAGTATTTATGCTCGATAGTGGGTTCATGTCTCCGTGAATGCGGGGAGTGACAGAAACCTCTAAGGTTATGGATGTACTTGTTGCCACTAGGGATAAAACATTGATGCTATGTCCGAGGATGTAGTTATTGATTACATTACGCACCATACTTAATGCAATTGTACGTTGTTTGCAACTTAATACTGGAAGGGGTTCGGATGATAACTCTGAAGGTGGACTTTTTAGGCATAGATGCATGTCTGGATAGCGGTCTATGTACTTTGTCGTAATGCCCAATTAAATCTCACTATACTCATCATATCATGTATGTGCATGGTCATGCCCTCTCTATTTGTCAATTGCCCAACTGTAATTTGTTCACCCAACATGCTATTTATCTTATGGGAGAGACACCTCTAGTGAGCTGTGGACCCGGTCCATTCTTTACATCCGAAATACAATCTACTTGCAATTGTTCTACTTGTTCTCACGCAAACAATCATCATCCACACTATACATCTAATCCTTTGTTACAGCAAGCCGGTGAGATTGACAACCTCACCTGTTTCGTTGGGGCAAAGTACTTTGGTTGTGTTGTGCGGGTTCCACGTTGGCGCCGGAATCCCTGGTGTTGCGCCGCACTACATCTCGCCGCCATCAACCTTCAACGTGCTTCTTGGCTCCTACTGGTTCGATAAACCTTGGTTTCATACTGAGGAAAACTTGCCGCTGTACGCATCACACCTTCCTCTTGGGGTTCCCAACGGACGCGTGCTGTACGCGTATCAAGCAGATTTTCTGGCGCCGTTGCCGGGGAGATCAAGACACGCTGCAAGGGGAGTCTCCACATCCCAATCTCTTTACTTTGTTTTTGTCTTGCATTATTTTATTTACAACTTTGTTTGCTGCACTAAATCAAAATACAAAAAAAATTAGTTGCTAGTTTTACTTTATTTGCTATCTTGTTTGCACTCCATATTAAAAACCCAAAAAAATTAGTTACTTGCATTTACTTTATCTAGTTTGCTTTATTTACTATTGCTAAAATGGGTACTCCTGAAAATACTAAGTTGTGTGACTTCACAACCACAAATAATAATGATTTCTTATGCACACCTATTGCTCCACCTGCTACTACTGCAGAATTCTTTGAAATTAAACCTGCTTTACTAAATCTTGTTATGCGAGAGCAATTTTACAGTGTTAGTTCGATGATGCTGCTGCCCATCTCAATAACTTTGTTGAATTATGTGAAATGCAAAAGTATAAGGATGTAGATGGTGACATTATAAAATTAAAATTGTTCCCTTTCTCATTAAGAGGAAGAGCTAAAGATTGGTTGCTATCTACTGCCTAAGAATAGTATTGATTCATGGACTAAATGCAAGGATGCTTTTATTGGTAGATATTATCCCCCTGCTAAAATTATATCTTTGAGGAGTAGCATAATGAATTTTAAACAATTGGATAATGAGCATGTTGCACAAGCATGGGAATGAATGAAATCTTTGGTTAAAAATTGCCCAACCCATGGACTGACTACTTGGATGATCATCCAAACCTTTTATGCAGGACTGAATTTCTCTTCACGGAACCTATTGGATTCAGCTGCTGGAGGTACCTTTATGTCCATCACTCTTGGTGAAGCAACAAAGCTTCTTGATAATATGATGATTAATTACTCTGAATGGCACACGGAAAGAGCTCCACAAGGTAAGAAGGTAAATTCTGTCGAAGAAACCTCTTCCTTGAGTGATAAGATTGATGCTATTGTGTCTATGCTTGTGAATGATAGGACTAATGTTGATCCTAATAATGTTCCGTTAGCTTCATTGGTTGCTCAAGAAGAAAATGTTGATGTAAACTACATTAAAAATAATAATTTCAACAACAATGCTTACCAGAATAATTCTAGTAACAACTATAGGCCATATCCTTATAATAATGGCAACGGCTATAGTAATTCTTATGGGAATTCTTACAACAATAATAGGAATTCACCCCCTGGACTTTAAGCCATGCTTAAAAAATTTATTAGTACACAAACTGCTTTTAACAAATCTGTTGAAGAAAAGCTTGGGAAAATTGATATACTTGCTTCTAAAGTCGATAGTCTTGCTGCTGATGTTGATCTTTTGAAATCGAAAGTTATGCCTCATGAAAATCATAATAATAAGATTGTTACTACAGCAAATGCCATCCAAGTTAGAATTAATGAGAATATAAGATTGATGGCCGAATTGCGTGCTAGGTGGGAAAGAGAAGAAAATGAGAAAGAAGATAATATAGCTAAAGTTTGGACTATTACCACCACTAGCAATGCTAATGCTACACATGTTGCTGCACCTCCTACTAATAATGGTAAAAGAATTGGTGTTAGCAATGTTTCCACTTCTAATGCAAAGCGCGAAAAACTGCCTGAAACTGCTAAAACTGCTGAAACTGCTTGTGATAAATCTGCTGAATTTTTTTCCAACATTGGGGATGATGATCCCATTGCTTTAGATTATAATGGTTTGGATTTTGATGATTGTCATATCTCTGAAGTTATAAAGTTCTTACAAAAACTTGCTAAGAGTCCTAATGCTAGTGCTATAAACTTGGCTTTCACGAAACATATTACAAATGCTCTCATAAAAGCTAGAGAAGAGAAACTAGAACGCGAAGCTTCTATTCCTAGGAAGCTAGAGGATGGTTGGGAGCCCATCATTAAGATGAAGGTCAATGACTTTGATTGTAATGCTTTGTGTGATCTTGGTGCAAGTATTTCCGTTATGCCTAAGAAAATCTATAATATGCTTGACTTGCCACCATTGAAAAATTGTTATTTGGATGTTAATCTTGCTTATCATTCTACAAAGAAACCTTTGGGGAAAGTTGATAATGTTCGCATTACCGTTAACAATAACCTTGTCCCCGTTGATTTTGTTGTCTTGGATATTGAATGCAATGCATCTTGTCCCATTATATTGGGAAGACCTTTTCTTTGAACTGTTGGTGCTATCATTGATATGAAGGAAGGTAATATTAAATATCAATTTCCTCTCAAGAAAGGTATGGAACACTTCCCTAGAAAGATAATGAAGTTACCTTTTGATTCTATTATTAGAACAAATTATGATGTTGACACTTCGTCTCTTGATAATACTTGATATACACTTTCTGCGCCTAGTTGAAAGGCGTTAAAGAAAAGCGCTTATGGGAGACAACCCATGTTTTTACTACAGTACTTTTATTTTATATTTGAGTCTTGAAAGTTGTTACTACTGTAGCAACCTCTCCTTATCTTAGTTTTGTGCATTGTTGTAACAAGTAAAGTCGTTGATAGTAAGGTTCATACTAGATTTGGATTACTGCGCAAAAAACAGATTTATTTGCTGTCACGAATCTGGGCCAAATTCTCTGTAGGTAACTCAGAAAATTATGCCAATTTACGTGAGTGATCCTCAGATATGTACGCAACTTTCATTCAATTTGAGCATTTTCATTTGAGCAAGTCTGGTGCCTCAATAAAATTCGTTTTTACGAACTGTTCTGACAGATTCTGCCTTTTATTTCGCATTGCCTGTTTTGCTATGTTCGATGGATTTTTCGATTCCATTGACTTTCAGTAGCTTTGTGCAATGTCCAGAAGTGTAAAGAATGATTATTTCACCTCTGAACATGTATATTTTTATTGTGCACTAACTCTCTAATGAGTTGTTTTGAGTTTGGTGTGGAGGAAGTTTTCAAGGATCAAGAGAGGGAGATGATACAACATGATCAAGGAGAGTGAAAGCTCTAAGCTTGGGGATGCCCCGGTGGTTCACCCCTGCATATATCAAGAAGACTCAAGCGTCTAAGCTTGGGGATGCCCAAGGCATCCCCTTCTTCATCGACAACATTATCAGGTTCCTCCCCTGAAACTATATTTTTATTCCATCACATCTCATGTGCTTTGCTTGGAGCATCGGTTTGTTTTTGTTTTTGTTTTGTTTGAATAAAATGGATCCTAGCATTCTTTGTGTGGGAGAGAGACACGCTCCGCTGTTGCATATGGACAAATATGTCCTTAGGCTTTACTCATAGTATTCATGGCGAAGTTTCTTCTTCGTTAAATTGTTATATGGTTGGAATTGGAAAATGATACATGTAGTAATTGCAATAATGTCTTGGATAATGTGATACTTGGCAATTGTTGTGCTCATGTTTAAGCTCTTGCATCATATACTTTGCACCCATTAATGAAGAAATACATAGAGCATGCTAAAATTTGGTTTGCATAATTGGTCTCTCTAAGGTCTAGATAATTTCTAGTATTGAGTTTGAACAACACGGAAGACGGTGTAGAGTCTTATAATGTTTACAATATGTCTTTTATGTGAGTTTTTCTGCACCGCTTCATCCTTGTGTTTGTTTCAAATAACCTTGCTAGCCTAAACCTTGTATCGAGAGGGAATACTTCGCATGCATCCAAATCCTTGAGCCAACCACTATGCCATTTGTGTCCACCATACCTACCTACTACATGGTATTTCTCCGCCATTCCAAAGTAAATTGCTTGAGTGCTACCTTTAAAATTTCCATTCTTCACCTTTACAATATATAGCTCATGGGACAAATAGCCTAAAAACTATTGTGGTATTGAATATGTACTTATGCACTTTATCTCTTATTAAGTTGCTTGTTGTGCGATAACCATGTTCACGGGGACGCCATCAACTACTCTTTGTTGAATATCATGTGAGTTGCTATGCATGTTCGTCTTGTACGAAGTAAGGGAGATTTACCACCAAAATGGTTAGAGCATTGCATAATGTTAGAGAAGAACATTGGGCCGCTAACTAAAGCCATGATCCATGGTGGAAGTTTCAGTTTTGGACAAATATCCTCAATCTCATATGAGAAAATTAATTGTTGCTACATGCTTATGCATAAAAGAGGAGTCCATTATCTGTTGTCTATGTTGTCCCGGTATGGATGTCTAAGTTGAGAATAATCAATAGCGAGAAATCCGATGCGAGCTTTCTCCTTAGATCTTTGTACAGGTGGCATAGAGGTACCCCTTTGTGACACTTGGTTAAAACATGTGCATTGCGATGATAATCCAGGTAATCCGAGCTAATTAGGACAAGGTGCGGGCACTATTAGTATACTATGCATGAGGCTTGCAACTTGTAAGATATAATTTACATAACACATATGCTTTATTACTACCATTGAAAAAATTGTTTCTTGTTTTCAAAATCAAAGCTCTAGCACAAATATAGCAATCGATGCTTTCCTCTTTGAAGGACCTTTCTTTTACTTTTATTGTTGAGTCAGTTCACCTATCTCTCTCCATCTCAAGAAGCAAACACTTGTGTGAACTGTGCATTGATTCCTACATACTTGCATATTGCACTTGTTATATTACTTTGCATTGACAATTATCCATGAGATGTACATGTTATAAGTTGAAAGCAACCGCTGAAACTTCATCTTCCTTTGTGTTGCTTCAATGCCTTTACTTTGAATTATTGCTTTATGAGTTAACTCTTATGCAATACTTATTGATGCTTGTCTTGAAGTACTATTCATGAAAAGTCTTTGCTATATGATTCATTTGTTTACTCATGTCATTTACATTGTTTGGATCGCTGCATTCATTACATATGCTTACAATAGTATGATCAAGGTTATGATGGCATGTCACTCCGAAATTATCTTTGTTATCGTTTCACCTGCTCGGGACGAGCAGAAACTAAGCTTGGGGATGCTGATACGTCTCCGACGTATCGATAATTTCTTATGTTCCATGCCACATTATTGATGATATCTACATGTTTTATGCATACTTTATGTCATATTTATGCAATTTTCTGGAACTAACCTATTAACGAGATGCCGAAGAGCCGATTCGTTGTTTTACGCTGTTTTTGGTTTCAGAAATCCTAGTAAGGAAATATTCTCGAAATTGGACGAAATCAACGCCCAGGGGCCTATTTTCACACGAAGCTTCCAGAAGACCGGAGAGCTGACGAAGTGGGGCCACGAGGCGGCGCCACGCTAGGGTGGCGCGGCCCAAGCCCTGGCCGCGCCGACCTACTGTGTGGGCCCCTCGTGACGCCCCCTGACCTGCCCTTCCGCCTACAAATAGCCTTCGTCGCGAAACCCCCAGTACCGAGAGCCACGATACGGAAAACCTTCCAGAGACGCCGCCGCCGCCAATCCCATCTCGGGGGATTCGGGAGATCGCCTCCGGCACCCTGCCGGAGAGGGGAATCATCTCCCGGAGGACTCTTCACCGCCATGGTCGCCTCCGGAGTGATGAGTGAGTAGTCTACCCCTGGACTATGGGTCCATAGCGGTAGCTAGATGGTTGTCTTCTCCTTATGTGCTTCATTGTCGGATCTTGTGAGCTGCCGAACATGATCAAGATCATCTATCTGTAATGATATATGTTGTGTTTGTTGGGATCCGATGAATAGAGAATACTATGTTATGTTGATTATCAATTTATATCTATGTGTTGTTTATGATCTTGCATGCTCTCCGTTATTAGTAGAGGCTCTGGCCAAGTTTTTACTCTTAACTCCAAGAGGGAGTATTTATGCTCGATAGTGGGTTCATGTCTCCAGTGAATGCTGGGAGTGACGAGAAACCTCTAAGGTTATGGATGTACTTGTTGCCACTAGGGATAAAACATTGATGCTATGTCCGAGGATGTAGTTATTGATTACATTACGCACCATACTTAATGCAATTGTCTATTGTTTGCAACTTAATATCGGAAGGGGTTCGGATGATAACTCTGAAGGTGGACTTTTTAGGCATAGATGCATGCTTGGATAGTGGTCTATGTACTTTGTCGTAATGCCCAATTAAATCTCACTATACTCATCATATCATGTATGTGCATGGTCATGCCCTCTCTATTTGTCAATTGCCCAACCGTAATTTGTTCACCCAACATGCTATTTATCTTATGGGAGAGACACCTCTAGTGAACTGTGGACCCCGGTCCATTCTTTACATCTGAAATACAATCTACTGCAATTGTTCTACTGTTCTCTGCAAACAATCATCATCCACACTATACATTGATGTCTACGCCCCCTCCTTTTCCTGTAGACAGTGTTGGGCCTCCAAGAGCAGAGGTTTGTAGAACAGCAGCAAGTTTTCCCTTAAGTGGATCACCCAAGGTTTATCGAACTCAGGGAGGAAGAGGTCAAAGATATCCCTCTCATGCAACCCCGCAACCACAAAGCAAGAAGTCTCTTGTGTCCCCAACACACCTAATAGGTGCACTAGTTCGGCGAAGAGATAGTGAAATACGGGTGGTATGAATAAGTATGAGCAACGGCACCGGAAAAGTGCTTTGCCCGGGACAGTAAACAAGCAGTAGTAACGCAGCGAGTAGTAACGCAGTAAAACAAGTAAACAAGCAGCGATAGCGATATTTAGGAACAAGGCCTAGGGATCATACTTTCACTAGTGGACACTCTCAACTTTGATCACATAACAGAATAGATAAATGCATACTCTACACTCTCTTGTTGGATGATGAACACCATTGTGTAGGATTACACGAACCCTCAATGCCGGAGTTAACAAGCTCCACAATTCAATGTTCATATTTAAATAACCTTAGAGTGCAAGATAGATCAACACAACCAAACCAAGTACTAACATAGCATGCACACCGTAACCTTCACACTATGAAAGGAGGAATAGATCGCATCAATACCATCATAGTAATAGTTAACTTCACAATCTACAAGAGATCACAATCATAGCATAAACCAAGTACTTCATGATGCACACACGCCAACATTACATCATGGAGGAGGAATAGACTACTTTAATAACATCACTAGAGTAGCACATAGATGAATTGTGATACAAAACTCATATGAATCTCAATCATGTAAAGCAGCTCATGAGATTATTGTATTGAGGTACATGGGAGAGAGATTAACCACATAGCTACAGCGGAGCCCTCAGCCTCGGGGGTGGATTACTCCCTCCTCATCATGGAGGCAGCGATGGCGGTGAAGATGGCGGTGAAGACGGCGGTGGAGATGGCTCCGGGGGCACTTCCCCGTCCCGGCAGGGTGCCGGAACAGAGAGTTCTGTCCCCCGAATTGGAGTTTCGTGACGGTGGCGGCGCCCCTGGAGTCTTTCTGGAGTTTCGTCAATTGGTGCTGCGTTTTTAGGTCGAAAGGGGTTATATAGGCGAAGAGGCGGCGCAGGAGGGCTGACAGGGTGGCCTCACCCTAGGCCGGCGCGGCCAGGGTCTGGCCCGTGCCGCCTTATGGTGTGGTGGCCCCCGGCCCCTCTCCGACTCTTCTTCGGTGTTCGGAGCCTTCCGGGAAAAATAGGAGGTTTGGCGTTGATTTTGTCCAATTCCGAGAATATTGCCCGAACAGCCTTTCTGGAACCAAAAACAGCAGAAAACGAGCAAGCGGCCTTTCGGCATCTCGTCAATAGGTTAGTTCCGGAAAACGCATAATAATGACATAAAGTGTGAACAAAACATGTCGGTATTGTCATAAAACAAGCATGGAACATCAGAAATTATAGATACGTTGGAGACGTATCATACATCTAATCCTTTGTTACAGCAAGCCGGTGAGATTGACAACCTCACTGTTTCGCTGGGGCAAAGTACTTTGGTTGTGTTGTGCAGGTTCCACGTTGGCGCCGGAATCCCTGGTGTTGCGCCGCACTACATCTCGCCGCCATCAACCTTCAACGTGCTTCTTGGCCCCTACTGGTTCGATAAACCTTGGTTTCATACTGAGGGAAAACTTGCCGCTGTACGCATCACACCTTCCTCTTGGGGTTCCCAACGGACGCGTGCTGTACGCGTATCACACTCAAGCAATTTACTTTGGAATGGCAGGAAATACCATGTAGTAGGTAGGTATGGTGGACACAAATGGCATAGTGTTTGGCTCAAGGATTTTGGATGCACGAGAAGTAATCCCTCTCAATACAAGGCTTAGGCTAGCAAGGTTATTTGAAGCAAACACAAGTATGAACCGGTACAGCAAAACTCACATAAGAACATATTGCAAGCATTATAAAACTCTACACCGTCCTCCTTGTTGCTCAAACCCTTACCAAAAAATATCTAGACTTTAGAGAGACCAATCATGCAAACCAAATTTTAGCAAGCTCTATGTATTTCTTCACTAATAGGTGCAAGGTATATGATGCAAGAGCTTAAACATGAGCACAACAATTGCCAAGTATCACATTGTTCAAGACATTATACCAATTACTACATGTAGCATTTCCCGTTTCCAATCATATAACAATTAACGAAGCAGTTTCAACCTTCGCCATGAACATTAAAAGCTAAGAACACATGTGTTCATATGAACCAGCGGAGCGTGTCTCTCTCCCACACAAGCATGAATTTATTCAAACAAAACAAAAATGAAAACAAACAGACGCTCCAAGTAAAGTACATAAGATGTGATGGAATAAAAATATAGTTTTATTAGAGGAACCTGATAATGTTGTCGATGAAGAAGGGGATGCCTTGGGCATCCCCAAGCTTAGATGCTTGAGTCTTCTTGAAATATGCAGGGATGAACCACCGGGGCATCCCCAAGCTTAGAGCTTTCACTCTTCTTGATCATATTGTATCATCCTCCTCTCTTGACCCTTGAAAACTTTCTCCACACCAAACTCAAAGCAACTCATTAGAGGGTTAGTGCATAATCAAAATTCACATGTTCAGAGGTGACACAATCATTCTTAACACTTCTGGACATTGCCCAAAGCTTCTGAAAGTTAATGGAACAAAGAAATCCATTCAACATAGCAAAACCGGCAATGTGAAATAAAAGGCAGAATCTGTCAAAACAGAACAGTCCGTAAAGAAGAATTTTTAAGAGGCACCAGACTTGCTCAGATGAAAATGCTCAAATTGAATGAAAGTTGCGTACATATCTGAGGATCGCGCACGTAAATTGGCATAATTTTCTGAGTTACCTACAGAGAATTCAGCCCAGATTCGTGACAGCAAGAAATCTGTTTCTGCGCAGTAATCCAAATCTAGTATGAACCTTACTATCAAAGACTTTACTTGGCACAACAATGCAACAAAACTAAGATAAGGAGAGGTTGCTACAGTAGTAACAACTTCCAAGACACAAATATAAAACAAAAGTACTGTAGCAAAATAAACACATGGGTTATCTCCCAAGAAGTGCTTTCTTTATAGCCATTAAGATGGGCTCAGTAATTTTAATGATGCACTCTCAAGAAATAAAAGTTGAAGCAAAAGAGAGCATCAAGAAGCAAATTCAAAACACATTTAAGTCTAACCCACTTCCTATGCAAAGGAATCTTGTACACAAATGAATTCATGAAGAACAAAGTGACAAGCATAAGAGGATAAAACACGAGTAACTTCAAGATTCTCAACATAAAGAGGGGAAACTTAATATTATTAAGATGCCTATAACCATGTTTCCCTATCTCATAATAACTTTCAGTATCATCATTGATGAAATCCACAATATACCCATCACATAAAACATTCTTATCATGGTTCATATGCATAGAAGTATCATTAATTTTGGCATAAGAAGAGTTCTTCTCATTAATAGTAATTGGAGCAAGATTATTATCAAGAATTTGAACATGGTAAACAAGTTGCATATTAAGGGAATTGCTTTTGGCAATCCAATCATAACTATGACAAGTTTCATAAGGATATTTATAACCTATATCATAGCATTCTTTATAATAATCATCAAAGATTGGAGGCATAGTGTCATCATAAGAAATAGAATAGTTATCTTTCACAGTAGGTTCATCCGTGACCATACCATCATTGTTATTAGAAGGAGATGTATCAAACACATAATGATCAGTAGCAAAAGGATTTTCAAACACCTCTTCCCCAAGCTTAGAGCTTTCTATATCATTATGGGAAGAAGCATGGATAGTACTAATACTATGGCAATTATTAACAACATCATTTTCAGAATTAGTTTCCCAGAGATTTGCAATATCAAAAGTAGTGTGCTCTTTCAAATCATGATCACTAATGTATGTAAAGGGCATAGGAAGATCATTGTATTCAGATTCATTATCATAATAATCATTAGGAGCAACATACTTACGGTTACCTAGCATTATCTCATTCACGCGGGGATATGTCGTTACCTCTTTCTCTTTATTCTCCTTCTTCTTCTTCTTCTTCGTTCCCTTCTTCTTCTTCTCTTCCTTCTCCTCGTTCCCTTCTTTAGGAGGAAGAGGCTTGAAGGGCGGCTTCTCCACATAACCTGATTTACTTTCAGAAACAATAGAAGAAACTTGGGAGGATTCCTCCTTTTCATTAATTAGTTCAAAACACACAGCGGTCCTATCATATTTTGGCAAGGTGTCATCTTCTAAAATATTTTGTATGTAAGTATTTGTATGGCTATTATCAATGCAATAAGAAAAACACCCATGCAGGACATCATCAATATCAAGATCACTCCTATGTAACAAAGAGATTTTTCTTGATAGCTCTTCACACCACAAAAATAAAGTAAGTTCATCATGCTGATTAGGAGTAATTTCATCATCACAATACAAATTTGCAGCACTCATGGGGATCAAATTATCATTGGAGGAGCATTGAAAATTAAAATGACCCACTCTATGGCAAAGTTCACAAATAAAAGGATAGAGGGCACAAACTTTTTTACCAAGATCGTCTAGAGCCCTAAACCACTTTCTAATTTTTTCATTAATATGATGGATACAATATTCATCTTCGATTTGATTAATTCCACAAGGTCTATGCATTCCACAAAAATTAACATGCTTATAGTAAATGGCAGTCTTGGGAGTTTGAGCATGTTTATTGCAATCATTAACAACAATTTCATTCTTCATGCAAGCCTCTTTAAAAGGTTCATGATACTTATCGAAATTCTTCTTAGGCAATTCAAAATGACAAGCAAAGGCTTTATAAAGATTTGCAGCAACTTGAGAGTCAAGACCATAGGTAGCACTCATATTTCAAAATTTACCAGTATCCATAAAAGTTTCAATACATTCATAATCATATTTTATACCTGACTCTTTACCTTTGATGTTCTCCCATGCTTCAGCGTTCTCCTCAATCCGATCAAGAAGATCCCACCTAGCTTCAACCTCCTTGCTTGTGAAAGATCCCTCCGAACAGGCATCTAGATAGTCCTTGTGATGTCCTGAAAGCCTTGCATAAAAATTATTAATAATAACATTACGGGGGAGCTCATGAATGGGACATTTGAGCATTAGTGACTTCAATCTCCCCCACGCTTGAGAAATACTCTCTCCATCATGAGGATAAAAGTTATAAATGTAATTCCTATCAATATGCACTTCATGAGGAGGATAAATTTAGAATAAAAGAGAGATACAATTTCCTCCCAACCAAGAGAATGACTATTCTTCAGCAATTTATACCAATGCGCCGCTTTACCAGACAGCGAAATAGAGAATAGTTTCTTCCTCACTTCATCCATAGAGATACCCGCACACTTGAATAACCCGCATAATTCATGCAAAAACAGTAAATGATCTCCAGAATGGACAGTTCCATCCCCTTCATAGCGGTTATCCATAACACGTTCAATAATTTTCATGGGTATCTTGAAAGCAGTACTTGTAGTAGGTGGATTTAAAATATCACAAGCATCATTAAAGTTATCGCATATGGGAGATAAAGTATTATCAGAGCAAATTTTCTCCCCTAAAGATGGGAAGCTAAAAAGATCATAAAAACTAGCTTCCCCAAGCTTAGACTTCTCCATAGCATTAGTAGTGATTGCGTTCATACTAATAACATTGCTACTAGCATGCAAATGAGGTTCCATAGGTTCTTTAATTTTCGCATCACACAATTCATGTCTTAACTTAGGAAATAAATTAAAAAGCTCATAGTTGTTTTCCATTATGCCTTACTAGTGTAAAACAAGAAACAAAAAGATGCAATTGCAGGATCTAAAGGAAATAGCTTCGAGTACTTACAACGGCGCCGGAAAATAGCTTAGTAGCCGAGATCCGGAGTGTGAGTACCTTTTACCTTTCCTCCCCGGCAACGGCGCCAGAAAATAGCTTGATGTCTACGCACACTCCTTTTCCTGTAGACAGTGTTGGGCCTCCAAGAGCAGAGGTTTGTAGAACAGCAGCAAGTTTTCCCTTAAGTGGATCACCCAAGGTTTATCGAACTCAGGGAGGAAGAGGTCAAAGATATCCCTCTCAAGCAACCCTGCAACCACAAAGCAAGAAGTCTCTTTTGTCCCCAACACACCTAATACACTTGTCAGATGTATAGGTGCACTAGTTCGGCGAAGAGATAGTGAGATGCAAGTAATATGGATGTATATGAGTGGTAATAGCAATCTGAATAAAATATGGCAGCGAGTAAACATGCAGCAAAACAGTAAACAAACGGAGATTCGATGCTTAGAAGCAAGGCCTAGGGATCCTGCTTTCACTAGTGGACACTCTCAACAATGATCACATAATAGAACCACTCTACAGTCTCTTGTTGGATGATGAACACCACTAATTGTGTAGGATTACACGAACCCTCAATGCCGGAGTTAACAAGCTCCACAATATTCAATATTCATATTTAAATAACCTTAGAGTGCATGATAGATCAACACAACTATACCAAGTACTAACATAGCATGCACACAGTTACCATCACACTATGAAAGGAGGAATAGATCACATCAATACCATCATAGTAATAGTTAACTTCATAATCTACAAGAGATCACAATCATAGCATATACCAAGTACTTCATGATGCACACACTCGTCAACATTACATCATGGAGGAGGAATAGACTACTTTAATAACATCACTAGAGTAGCACATAGATGATATTCAACTAGATCACAAAGAGAGAGAGATGAACCACATAGCTACAGCGGAGCCCTCAGCCCCGGGGTGAATTACTCCCTCCTCATCATGGAGACAAGTGATGGCGGTGAAGATGGCGGTGGAGACGGCGGTGGAGATGACTCCGGGGGCAATTCCCCGTCCCGGCAGGGTGCCGGAACAGAGACTTCTGTCCCCCGAATTGGAGTTTCGCGATGGCGGCGGCTCTGGAAGGTTTTCTCGGGTTTCGTCAATCGGTGTCGAGGATTTAGGTCAGGGAGGCCTAAATAGGCGAAGAGGCGGAGTCGGAGGGGCCACGGGGGACCCACACACTAGGGGGGCGCCCCCCCTTGGCCGCGTCGCCCTGTGGGGTGGAGCCCCCTGGCTCCCCTCTGGCCCCTCTTCGGTGCTCTGGAAGCTTCCGGGCAAAATAAGATGTTGGACGTTGATTTCGTCCGATTCCGAGAATATTTCCTTTGTAGGATTTCTGAAACCAAAAACAGCAGAAAACAGCAACTGGCCCTTCGGCATCTCGTCAATAGGTTAGTTCTGAAAAACGCATAAAAACGATATAAAGTGTGAACAAAACATGTAGGTATTGTCATAAAACAAGCATGGAACATCAGAAATTATAGATACGTTGGAGACGTATCAGTGAACTACTCCCTCCTCATCATGGGAGACAGCAACGGCGATGAAGATGGCGGTGGTGTCGATGGAGATGACTGATAACCCATAAGTATAGGGGATCACAACAGTCTTCGAGGGAAGTAAAACCCAAATTTATTGATTCGACATAAGGGGAGGTAAAGAATACTTATAAGCCTTAACAACTAAGTTGTCAATTCAGCTGCACCTGGAAAAGCACTAGCAACAGGGGTGATGTGAAAGCAGCAGTAATATGAGAGCAATAGTAACAGTAACACAGCAGCGGTGGCAGTAACACAGAGGCAATGGCACCAGAAAATAGTTGATACTACTTCCAATGACATGTAGAATGAGTATATGATGATGAAAGATGGACCGGGGTTCCCAGCTATCTTCACTAGTGGCAACTCTCCAATAACAAGTGTTGGGTGAACAAATTACAGTTGGACAATTGATAGGATTGAAAGCATTAAGACAGAACATCAATTTATTAATCATGTAGGCATGTTTTCCATATATAGTCATACGTGCTCGCAATGAGAAACTTGCATAACATCTTTTGTCCTACTAGCCGGTGGCAGCCGGGCCTCAAGGGAATCTACTGGTAATTAAGGTACTCCTTTTAATAGAGCACCGGAGCAAAGCATTAACACTTGGTGAAAACATGTGATCCTCATACCTAAGCCGTCCCCTCCAGTTATCCCGAGCTTGCTGTCACTCTGGGGCCTCGGGTTCCGGACATAGACATGTGCAAACAACTTGTAGATACAATCTAAGCAATAATTATAGAGCTTAAATCTAAGATCATGCCACTCGTGCACTAGTGACAAACATTAAACACAACAAGATTGCAGCAACAATAACTTCACCAACTTTATAGATAGACCAATCATAATGTAATAATCCATCGGATCCCAACAAACACAACACCGATTACATCATATGAATCTCAATCATGTAAGGCAGCTCATGAGATCATTGTATTGAAGTACATGGGAGAGAGAGTACCAACTAGCTACTGCTAGAACCCGTAGTCCATGGGGGAACTACTCACGGAGCATGATGGAGGCGGTGGCGTCGATGGAGATGGCTTCCGGGGGCACTTCCCCGTCCCGGCGGCGTGCCGGAACAGAAATTCTGTCCCCCGAATTGGAGTTTCGCGATGGCGGCGGCGCCCCTGGAGTCTTTCTGGAGTTTCATCAAACTGGTATCGAGTTTTTAGGTCGCGAGGGACTTTATAGGCGAAGAGGCATCGTGAGGGGGTGCCTGGGGGGCCCACCCCATAGGCTGGCGCGCCCCCCTCTAGGCCGCGCCGCCCTGTGGTCTGGGAGCCCTGGGCCTCCCCTCCGGTGTTCTGGTCCGTCTCGGTGAAATAAGATTTTTGGCCTTTGTTTCGTCGAATTCCGAGAATATTGCCCGAACAGCCTTTCTGGAACCAAAAACAGCAGAAAACAGGAACTGGCACTTCGGCATCTTGTTAATAGGTTAGTTCCGGAAAATGCATGAAATCATTATAAAGTGTGAGCAAAACATGTAGGTATTGTCATAAAACTAGCATGGAACATCAGAAGTTATAGATACGTTGGAGACGTATCAAGCATCCCCAAGCTTAGTTCCTACTCGCCCTCGAGTAGGTAAACGATAAAAAGAATAATTTCTGTAGTGACATGTGATACGTCTCCAACGTATCTATAATTTCTGATGTTCCATGCTTGTTTTATGACAATACCTACATTATTTGTTCACATTTTATGATGATTTTATGCATTTTCCGGAACTAACCTATTGACAAGATGCCGAAGTGCGGTTCTGTTTTCGTCGTTTTTGGTTTCAGAAATCCTAGTAAGTAAATATTCTCGGAATTGGACGAAATCAACGCCCATTATCTTATATTTCAAGGAAGCTTCCAGAGCACCGAAGAGGGGCCAGAGGAGAGGCCCAGGGCCACCACACGTGGTGGCGGTGCGGACAAGAGGGGGGGCGCGCCCCCTGGTGTGTGGAGCCCCCGTGACCCTTCCGACTCCGACTCTTCGCCTATAAAAGCCTCCCTGACCTAAATCTTCGATACGAATAAGCCACGGTACAAGAAACCTTCCAGAGCCGCCGCCATCGCGAAGCCAAGATCTGGGGGACAGGAGTCTCTATTCCGGCACCTCGCCGGACGGGAAGTGCCCCCGGAAGGCATCTTCATCGACACCACCGCCATCTTCATCGCCGCTGTTGTCTCCCATGAGGAGGGAGTAGTTCTCCATCGAGGCTAAGGGCTGTACCGGTAGCTATGTGGTTAATCTCTCTCTCCCATGTACTTCAATACAATGATCTCATGAGCTGCCTTACATGATTGAGATCCATATGATGAGCTTTGTAATCTAGATGTCGTTATGCTATTCAAGTGGATTTTACTTATGTGATCTCTGGAGACTCCTTGTCCCACGTGTGTAAAGGTGACAGTGTGTGCACCGTGTGGGTCTCTTAGGCTATATTTCACGAATACTTGTTCACCGAGTTATGATTTGAGTTGGATGTCTCTATGAAATTGTGGTGTGTTAGTACCTCCTATGAATGCTCACGATGACGGCGTGGGGTGTTTATTAGTACTTGGGAATACATCTTTAAGGTTTGCCTACATGATGAATTAGGGTTCGTTATCTTGCCAGAGAGTAATTCAGAATAGCATAGTGAAGTGCTTATTTATATTCCTTTATGATTGCAATGTTGAGAGTGTCCACTAGTGAAAGTATGATCCCTAGGCCTTGTTTCCACACATCGAATCACCGTTTATTTACTGTTCCACTGCATGTTTACTCGCTGCCATATTTATTTCAGATTGCTATTACCACTCATATCCATCCATATTACTTGTATTTCACTATCTCTTCGCCGAACTAGTGCACCTATACATCTGACAAGTGTATTAGGTGTGTTGGGGACACAAGAGACTTCTTGTATCGTGATTGCAGGGTTGCTTGAGAGGGATATCTTTGACCTCTTCCTCCCTGAGTTTGATAAACCTTGGGTGATTCACTTAAGGGAAAACTTGCTGTTGTTCTACAAACCTCTGCTCTTGGAGGCCCAACACTGTCTACAGGAAAAGAAGCCAACAGTAGACAGCAAGCTATTTTCTGGCGCCGTTGCCGGGGAGGAAAGGTAAAAGGCACTCACACTCCGGTCCCAGGTAACTAAGTTATTTTCTGGTGCCGTTGTAAGTGCTCGAAGCTATTTCCTTTAGATCCCGAAGTTGCATCTTTTTGTTTCTTGTTTTTATTTCACTAGTTAGGCATAATGGAAAGCAACTATGAGCTTTTTAATCTATTTCCTGAGTTAAGACATGGATTGTTTGATGCGAAAATTAAAAAACCTATGGAACCTTATTTGCATGCTAGTAGCAATAATATTAGTATGAACGCTTTGAACACCATTGTTGCTAATGATATGGAAAATTCTAAGCTTGGCGAAGCTGGTTTTGATGAGCATGATATTTTTAGTCCCCCAAGCATGGAGGAGAAAATTTTCTTTGATGATACTTTGCCTCCTATTTATGATGATTATAATGATAGTGGTCTTTTGGTGCCGCCTACTATGGAGAGTAAATTTTATTATGATTATAATATGCCTCCTACACCTGATGAGAATAATAGTGATAGCTACTTTGTTGAATTTGCTCCTACTACAATTAACAAGAATGACTATGCTTATGTGGAGAGTAATGATACTTTTATGCATGTAGCTCATGATAAGAATGCTTTATGTGATAGTTATATTGTTGAGTTTGCTCATGATGCTACTGAAAATCTTTATGAGAGAGGAAAATATGGTTGTAGAAATTTTCATGTTACTAAAACACCTCTCTATATGCTGAAATTTTTGAAGTTACACTTTTTTTATCTTTCTATGCTTGTTGCATTATGCTTCATGAATTTGTTTATTTACAAGATTCCTTTTCATAGGAAGTGGGTTAGACTTAAAAGTGTTTCTTATTTGCTTTTGATGCCCTCTTTTGCTTCAACTCTTATTTCTTGCAAGAGCATCATTAAAATTACTGAGCCCATCTTAATGGCTATAAAGAAAGCACTTCTTGGGAGATAACCCATGTTTTTATTTTACTACAGCAATTTTGTTTTATATTTGAGTCTTGGAAGTTGTTACTACTGTAGCAACCTCTCCTTATCTTTATTTTATTACATTGTTGTGCCAAGTGAAGTCTCTAATAGAAGGTTGATACTAGATTTGGATTACTGCACAGAAATAGATTTCTTGCTGTCACGAATTTGGGCAGGGTTCTCTGTAGGTAACTCAGAAAAATATGCCAATTTACGTGCGTGATCCTCAGATATGTACGCAATTTTCATTAGTTTTGAGTTTTCTCATCTGAGCAAGTTTAGTGCCCCAGAAAAATTTGTCTTTACGGACTGTTCTGTTTTGACAGATTCTGCCTTTTATTTCGCATTGCCTCTTTTGCTGTGTTGGATGGATTTCTTTGTTCCATTAACTTTCAGTAGCTTTGTGCAATGTCCAGAAGTGTTAAGAATGATTGTGTCACCTCTGAACATGTGAATTTTTGATTATGCACTAACCCTCTAATGAGTTTGTTTTGAGTTTGGTGTGGAGGAAGTTTTCAAGGGTCAAGAGAGGAGAATGATACAACACGATCAAGAAGAGTGAAAAGTCTAAGCTTGGGGATGCCCCTGTGGTTCATCCCTGCATATTTCAAGAAGACTCAAGCATCTAAGCTTGGGGATGCCCAAGGCATCCCCTTCTTCATCGACAAATTATCAGGTCACCTTTAGTGAAACTATATTTTTATTCCATCACATCTTATGTACTTTACTTGGAGCGTCTGTGTGCTTTTATTTTCGTTTTTTGTTATTTTCATTCTCTGAATAAATGCTTGTGTGGGAGAGAGACACGCTCCGCTGGTTCATATGAACACATATGTTCTTAGCTTTATTTTTAATGTTCATGGCGAAGGTTGGAAACAGAAAATGTTGCATGTGGTAGTGGTATAATGAAACACTTGCATAATCTTGTAGATCATTGAGCTTTGATAACTTGATTCTTTGCAAACGTTTTGAGGTATTTATATGGTAAGGCTTGCTGGATAAATAAGTTAAAATTAGTAGTGGATTGTTGTCTTTAAGCTTGTGCCGTAGTACAAACTCTATTTAAATAGTTGAAGGTGTAGTTGGACTTGATAGCTTTCCATGTCTGAGAGTTCATCGTAATAACTAAGTTGTGCTAAAGGTCGAGGGAGCTAGCGGGGTACTTGTGCCACCGTGAACGGCCCTCCTTGGAGTAAATTTTAATCATGCTCTTAATGTTGAACCTGCTAGATGTTTGCAATAAGCTTGTGAGTTCTTTTTGACTAATGTTAAGCTACGGTTTTTGGCACTTCCACCATCCAAATTTGCTAGCCTCTTCGGTCATCGTGCATTGCCTTTTACTCACATTGAGAATTGTGCATACTTCGCCAGTACATCCAAACCCGTGGGAGGACTTTCTCTTGTTCTCCTACACATAAGCCATACATCTTCCTCAAAACAGCCACCATACCTACCTACCACAGCATTTCCATAGCTGTTCCGAGATATATTGCCATGCAACTTCCATTTTACATTACATGTTGTCATTTATTATTTATATATTGCTTTGCATGATTATATACAGCTGATGTGTGGTTTACCCATGTTACGCTAGATCATTGCACATCCTGCTACACTGGCAGAGGCTATTCATTATGAGTTATTTGTACCAAAAAGTGTGTTGTCATATTAGGATGTTGCCCCTAAAAGTGAAAAGAGCCATGGAGGCCATCAAAAGGAGAAAAGGATAAAAATAGAAAAAAAAAGAAAAAAAAGAAAAAAAAGAGAGAAAGAGAAAGGGGGCAACATCACTATCTTTTATCCACACTTGTGCTCATGTTTTAGCACCTGCATTATTCATAGTCATCATTTGTGCTCATGTTTAGCACATATACTCTATTTGAGAGAGTTTTCATGTTTTACTAGTATAACTATGTGGGGAATTTACACTATAAAACTTGGGTTGTATATTCCAATGATGAGCCTCCTCAAAAGTGCTCTAGGTCTTCATGAGCAACCAAGTTGGATGCACCCCCACTAGTTCCATTCGAGAGCTTTCATATACATATAGCTCTATGTGCATCCGTTGCATGGCAATCACTACTCCTTGCATAGCTTCGATCATAAGACTTCCTCTTGTCTAATGATCACCTATAGCTTTGTAAGACTTTCTTCCATTTGGCCTTCCAAACCCCCATTAACGTTCTTTATGCCATAACATCCTGGTGCTAATACCAAATGCTTGCGCTCACCGGTTGAGTAGACTTCGAAACAGTTGATTCATGACGTTCATGTTTATATTTACTTGACTGAATCCTTCTTATGTTGTGAAAATTTACTTGATGCTTGGAATGAAGGATATAACTTCTACGCTGAATACTTAACACATCTTTAATGAACTTTGTATGGTTTCATGTCTTTAAAGCAATAGTTCATGAAAACTTCTAGCTTGTTTAACTCTTGCATTATCATCTCTTATATCAATATAGACATTTGCTTTGAGTGATTTGATCTCAGTTCACAACTTCACATGCTTTACATCATTATTGGATCAAGATTATGTTGGTAGAATGTCACTTCAGAAATTATCTTTGTTATCGTTTACCAACTCGAGGACGAGTAGGAACTAAGCTTGGGGCTGCTGATACGTCTCCAACGTATCTATAATTTCTGATGTTCCATGCTTGTTTTATGACAATACCTACATGTTTTGTTCACACTTTATGATGATTTTATGCATTTTCCGGAACTAACCTATTGACAACATGCCGAAGTGCCAGTTCCTATTTTCTGCTGTTTTTGGTTTCAGAAATCCTAGTAAGGAAATATTCTCGGAATTGGACGAAATCAACGCCCATTATCTTATATTTCAAGGAAGCTTCCAGAGCACCGAAGAGGGGCCAGAGGAGAGGCCCAGGGCCACCACACGTGGTGGCGGCGCGGCCAAGAGAGGGGCCGCGCCCCCTGGTGTGTGGAGCCCCCGTGACCCTTCCGACTCCGACTCTTCGCCTATAAAAGCCTCCCTGACCTAAATCTTCGATACGAATAAGCCACGGTACGAGAAACCTTCCAGAGCCGCCGCCATCGCGAAGCCAAGATCTGGGGGACATGAGTCTCTGTTCCGGCACCCTGCCGGGACGGGGAAGTGCCCCCGGAAGGAATCTCCATCGACACCACCGCCATCTTCATCGCCGCTGTTGTCTCCCATGAGGAGGGAGTAGTTCTCCATCGAGGCTAAGGGCTGTACCGGTAGCTATGTGGTTAATCTCTCTCTCCCATGTACTTCAATACAATGATCTCATGAGCTGCCTTACATGATTGAGATCCATATGATGAGCTTTGTAATCTAGATGTCGTTATGCTATTCAAGTGGATTTTACTTATGTGATCTCCGGAGACTCCTTGTCCCACGTGTGTAAAGGTGACAGAGTGTGTGCACCGTGTGGGTCTCTTAGGCTATATTTCACGGAATACTTGTTCACTGAGTTATGATTTGAGTTGGATGTCTCTATGAAATTGTGGTGTGTTAGTACCTCCTATGAATGCTCACAAGTGATGGCGTGGGGTGTTTATTAGTACTTGGGAATACATCTTTAAGGTTTGCCTACATGATGAATTAGAGCTCGTTATCTTGCCAGAGAGTAATTCAGAATAACATAGTGAAGTGCTTATTTATATTCCTTTATGATTGCAATGTTGAGAGTGTCCACTAGTGAAAGTATGATCCCTAGGCCTTGTTTCCACACATCGAATCACCGTTTATTTACTGTTCCACTGCATGTTTACTCGCTACCATATTTATTTCAGATTGCTATTACCACTCATATCCATCCATATTACTTGTATTTCACTATCTCTTCGCAGAACTAGTGCACCTATACATCTGACAAGTGTATTAGGTGTGTTGGGGACACAAGAGACTTCTTGTATCGTGATTGCAGGGTTGCTTGAGAGGGATATCTTTGACCTCTTCATCCCTGAGTTTGATAAACCTTGGGTGATTCACTTAAGGGAAAACTTGCTACTGTTCTACAAACCTCTGCTCTTGGAGGCCCAACACTGTCTACAGGAAAAGAAGCCAACAGTAGACAGCAACATGCTACTAACATAATCTTGATCATACTATTGTAAACATATGAGATGAATGAAGGGACTCAAGGCAACGATCTATAGTTGCTAACCAAATAGATAACATATGGCAAAACTTTTCATGAATAGTACTTTCAAGACAAGCATCAAAAAGTCCTGCATAAGAGTTAACCCATAAAGCAATAGATTCAAAGTAAAGGCATCGAAGAAACACAAAGGAAGATACAAGTTTCAGCGGTTGCTTTCAACTTTCAACATGTATATCTCATGGATAATGGTCAACACAAAGTAAAATAATAAGTGCAATAAGCAAGCATGTAAGAATCAATGCACAGTTGACACAAGTGTTTGCTTCTAAGATGGAAGGAACTAGGTAAACTGACTCAACATAAAGTAAAAGAAAGGCCCTTCGCAGAGGGAAGCAGGGATTAAATCATGTGCTAGAGCTTTTTAAGTTTTGAAATCATATAGAGAGCATAAAAGTAAAGTTTTGAGAGGTGTTTGTTGTTGTCAACGAATGGTAGTGGGCACTCTAACCCCCTCATCAAACGGACTTTCAAAGAGCGGCTCCCATGAAGGATGTTATCTCTACCAAGCAAGGTAGATCATCCCTCTTCTCTTTTGTTTACACATGTACTTTAGTTTTTATTTATGGATGACACTCCTCCCAACCTTTTGCTTACACAAGCCATGGCTAACCGAATCCTCGGGTGCCTTCCAACATTCACATACCATGAAGGAGTGTCTATTTGCAAAATTAAGTTGCTTACTGATGAATCAGGGCAAAACATGTGAAGAGAATTATTAATGAAAGTTAATTAATTGGGGCTGGGAACCCCGTTGCCAGCTCTTTTTGCAGAATTATTGGATAAGCGGATGAAGCCACTAGTCCATTGGTGAAAGTCTGCCTAACAAAATTGAAAGATAAAACACCACATACTTCCTCATTAGCTATAAAACATTGACACAAATAAGAGATAATAACTTTTGAATTGTTTAAGGGTAGCACATGAAGTATTTACTTGGAATGGCAGAAAAATACCACATAGTAGGTAGTTATGGTGGACACACATGGCATAGTTTTTTGGCTCAAGGTTTTGGATGCACGAGAAACATTCCCTCTCAGTACAAGGCTTTGGATAGCAAGGTTGTTTGAAGCAAACACAAGTATGAACCGGTACAGCAAAACTCACATAAGAACATATTGCAAGCATTATAAGACTCTACACTGTCTTCCTTGTTGCTCAAACACTTTTACCAGAAAATATCTAGACCTTAGAGAGATCAATCATGCAAACCAATTTCAACAAGCTCTATGGTAGTTCTCCACTAATAGGTTCAAACTACATGGTGCAAGAGCTTAAACTTGATCTACTTGAGAGCTCAAAACAATTGCCAAGTATCAAATTATTCAAGACAATATGAGGCATTTTCTGTTTCCAACCAAATAGCAATAAGTGCAGCAGCTTTTAACTTTTGTCATGAATATGAAAAACGAAGAACACAAGTGTTCATACGAAAAAGCGGAGCGTGTCTCTCTCCAACAAAAGGATTGCTAGGATCCAAATTTATTTAAACATAAACAAAAATAAAAACATACAGACGCTCCAAGTAAAGCACATAAGATGTGACCGAATAAAAATATAGTTTCACTAGAGGTGACCTGATAAGTTGTCAATGAAGAAGGGGATGCCTTGGGCATCCCCAAGTTTAGATGCTTGAGTCTTCTTGAAATATGCAGGGATGAACCATGGGGGAATCACCAAGCTTAGACTTTTCACTCTTCTTGATCATATATCATCCTCCTCTCTTGACCCTTGAAAACTTCTTTCACACCAAACTTCTCATAAACTTCATTAGAGGGGTTAGTACTCAAAAAACTTTAATCCACTTTGGTCCTGTAGTGACACATTGCAAGAACTCAATAAAACATTAGCTACAGACTCTCCACGTCTAGAAAGCCTTACTTAAAGTCCACAAGAGACAATGCAAAAACAGAGACAGAATCTGTCAAAATAGAAGAGTCAGTAAAGACGAATTTTTAAGAGGTACTTCCGTTGCTCAAATCAGAAAACTCAAAACTAATGAAAGTTGCGTACATATCTGAGGAACACGCATGAAAATTGGCAGAATTTTTGGGTTTCCTACAGAGAGACCTACTCAAATTCGTGACAGCTAAAAATCTGTTTCTGCGCAGAAATCCAAATCTAGCATCAACCTTCTATTAGAGACTTTACTTGGCACAACATTGCAATAAAATAAAGATAAGGAGAGGTTGATACATTAGTAACAACTTCCAAGACACAACAAAACAGTAGCAAAATAAAAACATGGGTTATCTCCCAAGAAGTGCTTTCTTTATAGCCATTAAGATGGGCTCAGCAATTTTAATGATGCACTCGCAAGAAATAAGAGTTGAAGCAAAGGAGAGCATCAAAAAGCAAGTTCAAAACACATTTAAGTCTAACCCACTTCCTATGCATAGGAATCTTGTACACAAATAAATTCATGAAGATCAAAGTGACAAGCATAAAAGATAAAACAAGAGTAACTTCAAAAATTTCAGCATATAGAGAGGTGTTTTAGTACCATGAAAATTTCTACAACCATATTTTCCTCTCTCATAATAATTTTCAGTAGCATCATGAAAAAACTCAACAATATAACTATCACATAAATCATGCTTTTCATGATTTACAAACACATAATTTTTATCAAGCTCAAAAATAGTGGGATTAAAACTTTCAAAGCCACTTTTATCAATAATATAACAAGATGATTGATCAATCTCAAAAGATATGGGACTCCTAGATAAAGTCAAGACTTCTCCAATCCCATTTTCATTAGTAGTACAATTAATATTATCAAGTAACATAGGACCATCATCTAGAGCTTTATCATAAACATTTGCTAAGCAAAATTCTTTAGTATCATGCATTTTGATATCAGGCACAAACAAAGCATTATCATAAGATTTATTAAAATACCATGGATTATCATAGATAACAGTAGCATAATTATTCTCACAAGTTTTACTCATAGGGAATATTTCAAGAGAATCCACAAGAACATAACATTCATCCTCCTTTGGTAAGCATGGAGGACAATCAAATAGTGTAAGAGATAAAGAGTTACTCTCATTAGAAGGTTGGCATGGGTAGCTAATCCATTCTTCATCCTTTTGTTCATCACTCTCCTCTTCTTTTTCATCCAATGAGCTTTCAGGTTCATCAATTTCCTCCTCTTTTTCATCCAATGAGCTTTCAGGTTCATCAATTTCTTCTTCCACAGGTTCCTGCAAATTGTGAGTGCATTCTTGTGCATTAATGAGTCTCTCTTTATAATCAATGATATAAGGATTATCGCTGTAACTTTCTATGCAAAAATTAAGGATAGAAGAGACATAATCTTTAAGGTCCTTACAAACAACACAAGTTTCATAATTTTTAGCCATGAAGGATTCGATCTCAGAGGCTCCCATAAATAAGACAAATTGTTCTACCTCTTCGAACCCAAAATGAATATAGTTATTCCAATTATAGTTCATAATTAAAACTTCTTCGCTAAAGCCACATTGGAATTTCAGATGTTTAGTATCCTGTTTAGAGCAACAGTTTATATCATGGCGTTTAAGCAAGATTTTAGCAATTGTATTCAATTTTTCTAACACGGCACTCATGACTTTACCCTTTCTTGATTCTCTATAATTCATATATAATTCTATAAGCTCCATACAAGTTGTGGGTTCTTCCATAACAACAGTTTTTAATTTGTAGGTTTTTCAATTTTTTATGGATTTTTGGGTATATAAGAAAAATAAAACAAGACAAAAACAAACTAGACAAAAGTAAACTAAGCAAAATAATACTAGACAGAAATAAACTAAGCAAAAACAAACTAGACAAAAGTAAACTAAGCAAAACAAAATAAAATAAAATAAAAACAGAGAGAGATGTAGAGTGTACTCCCCAGGTGAACTTATGAGTAGAGCTATGCCTCCCCGGCAACGGCGCCGTAAAAATAGTCTTGATAACCCACAAGTATAGGGGATCGCAACAGTCTTCGAGTGAAGTAAAACCCAAATTTATTGATTCGACACAAGGGGAGGTAAAGAATACTTATAAGCCATAACAACTGAGTTGTCAATTCAGCTGCACCTGGAAAAGCACTAGCAACAGGGGTGATGTGAAAGCAGCAGTAATATGAGAGCAATAATAACAGTAACACAGCGGTGGTAGCAGTAACACAGAGGCAATGGCACCAGAAAATAGTTGATACTACTTCCAATGACATGTAGAACGAGTATATGATTATGAAAGATGGACCGGGGTTCCCAGCTATCTTCACTAGTGGCAACTCTCCAATAACAAGTGTTGGGTGAATAAATTACAGTTGGGCAATTGATAGGATTGAAAGCATTAAGACAGAACATCAATTTATTAATCATGTAGGCATGTTTTCCATATATAGTCATATGTGCTCGCAATGAGAAACTTGCATAACATCTTTTGTCCTACCAGCCGGTGGCAGCCGGGCTTCAAGGGAATCTACTGGTAATTAAGGTACTCCTTTTAATAGAGCACCGGAGCAAAGCATTAACACTTGGTGAAAACATGTGATCCTCATACCTAAGCCTTCCCCTCCAGTTATCCCAGTTGCTGTCACTCTGGGGCCTCGGGTTCCGGACATAGACATGTGCAAACAACTTGTAGATACAATCTAAGCAATAATTATAGAGCTTAAATAAAAGATCATGCCACTCGTGCACTAGTGACAAGCATTAAACACAACAAGATTGCAGCAACAATAACTTCACAAACTTTATAGATAGACTAATCATAATGTAATAATCCATCGGATCCCAACAAACACAACGCCGATTACATCAGATGAATCTCAATCATGTAAGGTAGGTCATGAGATCATTGTATTGAAGTACATGGGAGAGAGAGTACCAACTAGCTGCTGCAAGAACCCGTAGTCCATGGGGGAACTACTCACGGAGCATGATGGAGGCGGTGGCATCGATGGAGATGGCTTCCGGGGGCACTTCCCCGTCCCGGCGGCGTGCCAGAACAGAGATTATGTCCCCCGAATTGGAGTTTCGCGATGGCGGCGGCGCCCCTGGAGTCTTTCTGGAGTTTCGTCAAATTGGTATCGAGTTTTTAGGTCGCGAGGGACTTTATAGGCGAAGAGGCGGCGCGAGGGGGTGCCTGGGGGGCCCACCCCATAGGCTGGCGCGCCCCCCTCTAGGCCGCGCCGCCCTGTGGTCTGGGAGCCCTGGGCCTCCCCTCCGGCTCTCCTTCGGTGTTCTGGTCCATCTCGGTGAAATAAGATGTTTGGCCTTTGTTTCGTCGAATTCCGAGAATATTGCCCGAACAGCCTTTCTGGAACCAAAAACAGCAAAAAACAGGAACTGGCACTTCGGCATCTTGTTAATAGGTTAGTTCCGGAAAATGCATGAAATCATTATAAAGTGTGAGCAAAACATGTAGGTATTGCAATAAAACTAGCATGGAACATCAGAAATTATAGATACGTTGGAGACGTATCGATGACTCCGGGGGCAATTCCCCGTCCCGGCGGCGTGCCGGAACAGAGACTTATGTCCCCCGAAACGGAGTTTCGCGATGGCGGCGGCGTCCCTGGAGTCTTTCTGGAGTTTCGTCGATTGGTATAGGGTTTTCACGTCGCGAGGGATAATATAGGCGAAGAGGCGGCGTCGGTGGAGTCCCGAGAGGCCCACACCATAGGGTGGGGTGGCCTCCCTCCTGGCCGCGCCTGCCTATGGTGTGGGGGCCCTGGGCCTCCACTCCGTCTCCCCTTCGGTGTTCTGGTCCGTCTTGGTGAAATAAGATGTTTGGCTTTTGTTTCGTCGAATTCCGAGAATATTGCCCGAACAGCCTTTCTGGAACCAAAAACAGCAGAAAACAGGAACTGACACGTCGGCATCTTGTTAATAGGTTAGTTCCGGAAAATACATAAAATCATTATAAAGTGTGAGCAAAACATGTAGGTATTGTCATAAAACTAGCATGGAACATCAGAAATTATAGATACGTTGGAGACGTATCAAGCATCCCCAAGCTTAGTTCCTACTCGCCCTCAAGTAGGTAAACGATAACAAGGATAATTTCTAAAGTGACATGCTACTATCATAATCTTGATCAATACTATTGTAAAGCATATGATATGAATGAAGTGATTCGAAGCAATGGCAAAGATAATGACTAAACAACTGAATCATATAGCAAATACGTTTCATGAATTGTACTTTCAAGACAAGCATCAATAAGACTTGCATAGGAGTTAACTCATAAAGCAATAAATTCTTAATAGAAGGTTTTGAAGCAACACAAAGGAAGATATAAGTTTCAGCAGTTGCTTTCAACTTCAACATGTATATCTCATGGATGTATATCTCATGGATGATTGTCAACACAAAGTAGTATGATGAGTGCAAATAAGCAAGTATGTAGGAATCAATGCACACAGTTGACATAAGTGTTTGCTTCTAAGATAGAAAGAAGTAGGTAAACTGACTCAACATAAAAGTAAAAGAAAGGCCCTTCGCAGAGGGAAGCATGGATTGCTATTTTTGTGCTAGAGCTTTTTATTTTTGAAAACATAGAAACAATTTTGTCAACGGTAGTAATAATTCATATGTGTTATGCATAAGACATCCTATAAGTTGCAAGCCTCATGCATAGAATACCAATAGTGCTCGCACCTTGTCCTAATTAGCTTGGATTTCCATGGATTATCATTGCATTACATATGTTTCAACCAAGTGTCACAAAGGGGTACCTCTATGCCGCCCGTACAAAGGTCCAAGGAGATAGATCGCATTTGATTTCTCGTTTTTGATAGATCTCAACTAAGGACATCCATACCGGGACAACATAGAAAACAGATAATGAACTCCTCTTTAATGCATAAGCATTCAACAACAGATAATATTCTCATAAGAGATTGATGATTAATGTCCAAACTGAAACTTCCACCATGATTCATGGCTTTGGTTAGCGGCCCAATGTTCTTCTCTAACAATATGCATACTCAAACCATTTGATCATGATAAATCACCCTTACTTCAGACAAGACGAACATGCATAGCAACTCACATGATATTCAACAAAGGTGAAATAGTTGATGGCGTCCCTGTAAACATGGTTACCGCTCAACAAGCAACTTATAAGAAATAAGATACATAAGCTACATATTCTTTACCACAATAGTTTTTAAGCTATTTTCCCATGAGCTATATATTGCAAAGACAAAGAATGGAATTTTAAAGGTAGCACTCAAGCAATTTACTTTGGAATGGCAGAGAAATACCACATAATAGGTAGGTATGGTGGACACAAATGGCATAGGTTTTGGCTCAAGGATTTGGATGCACGAGAAGAATTCCCTCTCAGTACAAGGCTTTGGCTAGCAAGGTTTTTTGAAGCAAACACAAGTATGAACCGATACAACAAAACTTACATAAGAACATATTTCAAGCATTATAAGACTCTACACTGTCTTCCTTGTTGTTCAAACACTTCACCAGAAAATATCTAGACTTTAGAGAGACCAATCATGCAAACCAAATTTCAACAAACTCTATGGTAGTTCTTCATTAATAGGTGCAAAGTACATGATGCAAGAGCTTAAACATGATCTATTGAGCAAAACAATTGCCAAGTATCAAATTATTCAAGACAATATACCAATTACCACATGAAGAATTTTCTGTTTCCAACCAAATAGAAATGAACGAAGCAGTTTCAACCTTCGCCATGAACATTAAAAGTAAAACTAAGAACACCAGTGTTCATATGAAACAGCGGAGCGTGTCTCTCTCCCACACAAAGAATGCTAGGATCCGATTTTATTCAAACAAAAACAAAAACAAAAACATACAGACGCTCCAAGTAAAGCACATAAGATGTGACGGAATAAAAATATAGTTTCACTAGAGGTGACCTGATAAGTTATCGATGAAGAAGGGGATGCCTTGGGCATCCCCAAGATTAGATGCTTGAGTCTTCTTGAAATATGCAGGGATGAACCACGGGGGCATCCCCAAGCTTAGACTTTTCACTCTTATTGATCATATTGTATCATCCTCCTCTCTTGACCCTTGAAAACTTCCTCCACACCAAACTCAAAACAAACTCATTAGAGGGTTAGTGCATAATCAAAAATTCACATATTCAGATGTGACATAATCTTTCTTAACACTTCTGGACATTGCACAAAGCTACTGAAAGTTAATGGAACAAAGAAATCCATCCAACATAGCAAAATAGGCAATACGAAATAAAAGACAGAATCTGTCAAAACAGAACAGTCCGTAAAGACGAATTTTTTAGAGGAACTTAACTTGCTCAGATGAAAATGCTCAACTTGAATGAAAGTTGCGTACATATCTGAGGATCACTCACGTAAATTGGCAGATTTTTCTGAGTTACCTACAGAGATGCCTACACAAATTCGTGACAGCAAGAAATCTATTTCTGCGCAGTAATCCAAATCTAGTATCAACCTTACTATCAAAGACTTTACTTGGCACAACAATGCAATAAAGTAAAGATAAGGAGAGTTTGCTACAGTAGTAACAACTTCCAAGACACAACAAAACAGTAGCAAAATAAAAACATGGGTTATCTCCCAAGAAGTGCTTTCTTTATAGCCATTAAGATGGACTCAGTAATTTTAATGATGCTCACATAAGGATGAGAGTTGAAGCAAAGAGAGCATCAAAAAGCAAGTGTGAAACAAATTTAAGCCTAACCTGCTTCCTATGCATAGGAATATTTTACACAAATAAATTCATGAAGAGCAAAGTGACAAGCATAGGAAGATAAAACACGAGTAACTTCAAGATTCTCAACATAAAGAGGGGAAACTTAATATTATTAAGATGCATATAACCATGTTTCCCTCTCTCATAATAACTTTCAGTAGCATCATTGATGAAATCCACAATATACCCATCACTTAAAACATTCTTATCATGGTTCATATGCATAAAAGTATCATTAATTTTGGCATAAGAAAAACTCTTCTCATTAATAGTAATTGGAGCAGGATCATTATCAAGAATTTGAACATGGTAAACAAGTTGCATACTAAGGGAATGGTTTTTGGCAATCCCATCATAACTATTACAAGTTTCATAAGGATAATTATAACCTATGTCATAGCATTGTTTATAATAATTGTCAAAGATTAGAGGCATAGTGTCATCATAAGAAATAGAATAGTTATCTTCCACAGTATGTTCATCTGTAACCTTACCATCATTGTTACTAGAAGGAGATGTATCAAACATATAATCATCTGTAGCAAAAGGATTTTCAAACACCTCATCCCCAAGCTTAGAGCTTTCTATATCATTATGGGAAGAAGCATGGATAGTACTAATACTATGGCAATTATTAACAACATCATTTTCAGAATTAGTTTCCCAGAGATTTTCAATATCAAAAGTAGTGTGCTCTTTCAAATCATGATCACAAATGTAGGTAAAGGGCATAGAAAGATCATTGTACTCAGATTCATTATCATAATAATCATTAGGAGCAACATACTTATGGTTACCTATCGTTATCTCATACACGCGGGGATATGTCATTACCTCTTTCTTTTTATTTCCCCTCTTCTTCTTCTTCTTCGTTCCCTTCTTCTTCTTTTCCTTCTCCTCGTTCCCTTCTTTAGGAGGAAGAGGCTTGAAGGAGGCTTCTCCACATAACCTGATTTATTTCCAGAAACAATAGAAGAAACTTGGGAGGATTCCTCCTTTTCATTAATAAGTTTAAAACACACAGCAATCCTATTATATTTTGGCAAAGTGTCATCTTCTAAAATATTTCGTATGTAAGTATTTGTATGGCAATTATCAATGCAATAAGAAAGACATCCATGCAGGACACTATTAATATCAAGATCACTCATATCTAACAAAGAAATTTTTCTTGATAACTCTTCACACTTCAAAAATAAAGTAAGTTCATCATGCTGATTAGGAGTAATTTCATCATCACAATACAAATTTGCAGCACTCATGGGGTTCGAATTATCATTGGAGGAGCATTGAAAATTAAAATGACCCACTCTATGGCAAAGTTCACAAATATAAGAATAGAGGGCACAAACTTTTTCACCAAGATCATCTAGAGCCCTAGACCACTTTCTAGTTTTTTCATTCCTATGATGGATACAATATTCATCTTCGATTTGATTAATTCCACAAGGTCTATGCATTCCAAAAAAATTAACATGCTTATAAGAAATAGTATTTTCGAAGTTTGGGCATGTTTATTGCAATCATTAACAACAATTTCATTTTCCATGCAAGTGTCTTTAAAAGGTTCATGATACATGTACCAATTTTCTTTAGGAACATTAATATGAGAAGCAAAGGCTCTATAGCAATCGACCATAATTTGAGGAGCAAGACCATATTTAGCACTAAGCTCTTGAAAATCAACAGTTTCAATAAAAGACTTAATGCATTCATATTCATAGTTTATACCTGATTCTTTACCTTTGTCGTTCTCCCAATCTTCAGCGTTCTCCCGAATCCGATCAAGAAGGTCCCATTTAAACTCTTCTTTATTGTGCATGAATGATCCAGAACAAGTAGTATCCGAGCAAGGTTTTATCTTGAAAAGAAAGTCTTGCACAGAAATTATCAATGATGATATTACCGGGAAGCTCATGAATGGGGCATTTGAGCATTAAAGACTTCAATCTCCCCCATGCTTGGGCAATACTCTCTCCATCATGAGACCAGAAATTATATATGCGGTTTCGGTCTTTGTGAATTTCACTTGGAGGATAGAATTTAGAATAAAATAGAGGCATAATATCCTCCCAATCAAGAGAATGCCTATTCTTCAGCAATTTATACCAATGCGCCGCTTTACCGGACAGTGACATAGAGAATAGTTTCTTCCTCACTTCATCCATAGAGATACCTGCACACTTGAATAACTCGCATAATTCATGCAAAAACAGTAAATGATCTCCAAGATGGACAGTTCCATCCCCTTCATAGCGGTTATCCATAACACGTTCAATAATTTTCATGGGTATCTTGAAAGGAATACTTTCGATAGGTGGATTTAAAATATCACAAGCATCATTAGAGTTATCGCATATGGGAGATAAAGTATTATCCGAGCAAATTTTCTCCCCTAAAGATGGGAAGCTAAAAAGATCATAAAAACTAGCTTCCCCAAGCTTAGACTTCTCCATAACATTAGCAGTAATTGCGTTCATACTAATAACATTGCTACTAGCATGCAAATAAGGTTCCATAGGTTTTTTAGTTTTCGCATCACACAATTCATGTCTTAACTCAGGAAATAGATTAAAAAGCTGACTGTTGTTTTTCATTATGCCTAACTAGTGAAAAATAAAAACAAGAAACAAAAAGATGCAATTGCAGGATCTAAAGGAAATAGCTTCGAGCACTCACACACCGGCAATAGTGCTAGAAAATAGCTTAGTAGTCGGAGGATGTGAATACCTTTTACCTTACCTCCCAGGCAACGGCGCCAAAAAATAGCTTGATGTCTACGCACGCTTCTATTTCTGTAGACAGTGTTGGGCCTCCAAGAGCAGAGGTTTGTAGAACAGCAGCAAGTTTTCCTTAAGTGAATCACCCAAGGTTTATCGAACTCAGGGAGGTAGAGGTCAAAGATATCCCTCTCAAGCAACTCTGCAATTACGATACAAGAAGTCTCTTGTGTCCCCAACACACCTAATACACTTGTCAGATGTATAGGTGCACTAGTTCGGCGAAGAGATAGTAAAATGCAAGTGATATGGATGATTATGAGTGGTAATAACAATCTGAAATAAATGTGGCAGCAAGTAAACATGCAGTAGAACAGTAAATAAACGGTGATTCGATATTTGGAAACAAGGCCTAGGGGTCATACTTTCACTAGTGGACACTCTCAACAATGATCACATAAATAAATAACTTCTCTTCACTTGTGCTACTTTCTCACACTCTCTTGTTGGATAAAAAACGTCATTCATTGTGTAGGGCTACAAAAGCACACCTCAAGCCCGAGTAAACAAGCTCCACAACATCTGGAGTTCATATTAAAGTAACCTCTAGAGTGCATAATAGACCAATGCAATTTAGACCGAGTACTAACATAGCATACACACTGTCAACAATAGCTATGAAAGGGGGAATAGATCACATCAATACTATCACAAGTAATAGTTAACTTCATAATCTACAAGAGATTACAATCATAACCTACGCCAAGTACTACATGATGCACACACTCGTCAACATTACGTCATGGAGGAGGAATATACTACTTTAATAACATCACTAGAGTAGCACATAGATTAATAGTGATACAAAGCTCATGATCACATAAAGATCACACCATGGGAGAGAGAGATGAACCACATAGCTACCGGTAGAGCCCTCAGCCTCGGGGGTGAACTACTCCCTCCTCATCATTGAGACAGCAACGGCGATGAAGATGGCGGTGGTGTCGATGGAGATGACTCCGGGGGCAATTCCCCGTCCCGGTGGCGTGCCAGAACAGAGACTTCTGTCCCCCGAAAAGGAGTTTCGCGATGGCGGCGGCGTCCCTGGAGTCTTTCTGGAGTTTCGTCGATTGGTATAGGGTTTTCACGTCGCGAGGGATAATACAGGAGAAGAGGCGGCGTCGGTGGAGTCCCGAGGGGCCCACGCCATAGGGTGGGGCGGCCTCCCTCCTGGCCGCGCCGGCCTATGGTGTGGGGGCCCTGGGCCTCCACTCCGTCTCCCCTTCGGTGTTCTGGTACATCTCGGTGAAATAAGATGTTTGGCTTTTGTTTCGTCGAATTCCGAGAATATTGCCCGAACAGCCTTTTCGGAACCAAAAACAGCGAGAAAACGAGAACCGGCACTTCGGCATCTTGTTAATAGGTTAGTTCCGGAAAATGCATAAAATCATTATAAAGTGTGAGCAAAACATGTAGGTGTTGTCATAAATCTAGCATGGAACATCAGAAATTATAGATACGTTGGAGACGTATCACGGCGCCTCGCGGAACGACGTTTTTCGCAGGTGGGGGCGCCTTGTCAGCGAGGGGACGCGGTGGTTCACATCGGAAACGACGCAGGGAGGTTGGTCATCGGCGTTAATGGCCTCCTGCGCGGAAACCAAAACGGTGAGGGAGACGACTGGAGACTCGGCGCCCACCTACCTTACCCACGCGCCTTCAATGCGCGTCCGCCGCCTCCCATAAAACCCCACCGGCGCGCACTTCTCTCTTTTCCCCGCCGTCCAACCCTAGCTGCCGCCATCCACAACCTCCGCGCGAACCACCACCCACACGCACCCCTCCGACGCGATGGCGCACAACGACCAGGCCGGAGGAAGCGACGGCGGCATGCTCCACTCGACGCAACTGACGTTCGACGAGGCTGACGTGCTGTACTGGCACCGCATCCCCGCGCCAGTACAGTACAAGTTGCCGCACGGCTAGCACGTCTCCAACGGCGGCTTCGCCGTGCCGCCGCCGCCGCGAGGACAGCAGATGCGGGCCCTCGCCAAGGAACGGCGGAACCAGATGACGCCGGAGGAGAGGAGCCTGCCGGAGAACGCTCTCGACAGCCCGGACTGGGCACTGCGCTTCGAAGATGAGCGTCGTCGAGCTCGCGCGGACGGCCAACCGCTCGGGCGGCCGCTTCAACAACGTCGGCCACCGTGCCTGGTTGTACGGCCGTGACGTCGATGACACGCTCCACGAGTACGACTTCCGGCCACGCGTCTGCAGGCAACGGGAGCCGGTCTATTTCCCGCAGGCGGCGAACATGGCGCCGCCGCCTACGAGGGTGCCGGAACAGACCGCGGCGTCCGGAACCTCACGCACCGGATCGTCTGCCGTCGCGCGCACGTGCTCAGCCCCGCCCGCGCCTCCTTCCGGAGGCGTCGTCATCCGCGACGACGCGAGGCGCGCGTCCTCTGCTCCGGCTCATCGGACGACGGGGTCGGGCCACCGCACCCGCGTCAAGGAGGAGGACGCCTCCTTACCACTTCCGTTGGCGAAGAAGAAATGGTGGGAGAAGGAGGCCAAGGCGCAGGCGGCCCTCCGTGGCGACGGCGACGAGGAGGAGTTCCCCGCCATGCAGTATTGTCGGCCGCTCCGTCGACGAAGACTACCGGCATATCGCGGTCGACCCGCGGCAGGCGGCGGTGTGGTCCGCCAGGGACCACGGCGCCAACTACGTCGACCTCGCCGGACCTTCGAAGCTGCCGGGGCCAAAGGAGGAGAAGGCCGACGAGGAGGAATATTAACATTTCAATTTGATTTACTAAATGTACCGGGACCGCCGGTTGGGGGCGCCGGTGTGGAGCAGCGTCTCCAAATAGAGGATGTTGTGCCGACGGCCCCCAAACGGAGTTGCCGGCGCCCCTGCCGACGCCTATTTGGGAGCTGCCGGTGGAGATGCTCTAACCGACGCATTTTTTTGGCTCGGCGGACGCAAACGGTCGTTCAGCGTTCAGCGTCCGTTTAACTCGTTGGAGATATCCTAAGATAGATGCACTGCAAAGAAGTATAAGTAGGCAGTATTGCATGCAAGACAGCCTTTCTTGGGTTAGAGAATCCCGATTTATACAAGGAGAAAAAGCGAACTCCAGGCAGCCTAGAGAACCTGCAGAAATCGGGCTATGATATCCCGATAGGAACCAACGGTTGCCCTACCCTGATTTCTTTCAATTGGGTTACGTTTCCCGACGATGTAATGCAAATTATCGAAATCGAATATTATTTCTGAAAAAAAGAAAAAAAGTAATATAAAAAAAAACGCGAGAATCTTCTCATTGAATGTGCTCCCGTCTCCAACTATCCCCTTCAACACAGCAGTAGCAGAGTAACTCCGCCCTCACCCTTGAATACCACTGATCCCCTAGCACCTTCAGAACCACACTCGCTCACTCTACACGCACCACCGGCCGTGTAAACCTGAAGGAGAGCAGAGCACCATTGTAGCTTTCCTCCCAAACCACACGCGTGTCTGCTGAATGCACAACCATATGGCGGCGACGGCGGCGTGGGCGCTGCTGCTGCTGCTGTCGGCGGCGGGGCGGTGCGCGGGGCAGGCACTGGTGCCCGGCGTGATGATCTTCGGGGACTCGGTGGTGGACGCCGGCAACAACAACCGCCTGGCCACGCTGGTGCGCGCCGACTTCCCGCCCTACGGCCGCGACTTCCCGGCCACCCACGCGCCCACCGGCCGCTTCTGCAACGGCAAGCTCGCCACCGACTACACCGGTACGCCGCAACAACGCATCCTGATCTTACCTCTGTTCGATCGTGTGCAAGCAAGGAGTGCTTAACTGACAATGTCGTGCACTCTCATGTAGTCGACAACCTGGGGCTCAGCTCGTACCCGCCGGCGTACCTGGGCGAGGAGGCGCAGACCGACAACAGGAGCCTCCTCCACGGCGCCAACTTCGCCTCCGGCGCCGCCGGTTACCTCGACGCCACCGCCGCGCTCTACGTACGTCACTCTCTCGCTCGCTGTCTCATCAATCCCGTCGGTCAAGCTAGCAGCCTAGCTAGGACACATGCATGCGCCAAGCCATGCCCGTGCACGAGCTAGCTATGGTTAAATACGGCGGGCACTAATGAAATGCACACACTCGGACGCACGCAGGGCGCGATCTCGCTGGGCCAGCAGCTGAACTACTTCAAGGAGTACCAGTCCAAGGTGGCCGCTGTCGCCGGCAGCTCGCGCGCGGCGGCGCTGACGTCGGGGTCCATCTACGTCGTGAGCGCCGGCACCAGCGACTACGTGCAGAACTACTACGTCAACGCCATGCTCGCTGCCGCCTACACGCCCGACCAGTTCGCCGACGCGCTCATGACGCCCTTCACTGCATTCATCGAGGTAACAAATCAAACTGACCATCTAGTAGAGTCATCTGAACTGCTGCAGAAAATCCAAGTTTCACTCTCAGTAACTAAAGCTGTATGCCTGTATCTCCTGCTATCGACTATCCAGAAAGAGCAGTGTTCGAGACTTCTAGTCGAGGGCAAAATTTGGATTTCGATGTCAACATTGTGCATGCAGACCAAATAATTATAATTAGTAACTCCTAAACTTCATCTGATAGTACTGACGGTAGTAGTATGTAGTTCTATCATGTCGGATTTCCTCTGCTTAATTAAACTCTATTGATTGCACCACATCAGAGCACTCCTAGATCGCGCTAGAGCGATCGACCTTTAGTAGAGTCTTAACGACGGTTCTCCATTTCTTCCATGGTTATCTGCATTGGATTCTCAAGGGCGGATCCTAGTATGCAGCGACCGATATCTAGACACTTTCAATCTTGAGCAGACAGGCAATTGAATAACTTGCAGTAGTGCGTAATGGATCGAAGGTCACAGTACCCATTTTTTCTCCCTGCGAGTAACACAGTACCTACGGGTAGGACCTCGGGGATTCAATGGCCTCGATCAGTAACTCCGCTGCTCAACCAACATGTGTTCCTGACGAGCGCTGTGAAATATCCTGCTATCAGTAGAGAAGGGTTTTACCGATCATAGTACATTTGAACAGTAGTGTAGTACTAGGAAATATTTTCCTGTTGCAGATATGTACTATCAAGACGCGGTAACTATCCCGTTGCGGATATCTGATCATGCATGTGCGAAAACACAGCGGCATCAATACCTGTCCCTGCTCTCCCAACACCACGCCACCAATCCTCGTAAATGCGCCATGGAAATCCATGGCCAAGGAAAACCTGCAACATTTCTCCCCGGCCGGTCAATGCTATTACTGCTTCCTCTGCAGTGTAGGGGGGCCTGTTCCTGCATTGAGGACACTGACACGGTTTGCCGTGGCCTACCTCGGCTGCAAGATCGTAACGACCCACCGAGCATGCAGTAAATGAATGCAGCCCATGAATTAAGCAATAATCACACCTGGGATAATTGTCTCATGTAGAAGTAGAAGAACCCATGCAACAGAATGTTTGTTTCTTTTTCTAACTGCATGCTCTAATTTCCTTGCTGAGTAACTGACGACTGATGGATGTATTGGCATGCAGAACCTGTACGGGCTTGGAGCGAGGCGGATCGGCGTGACATCGCTGCCGCCGATGGGGTGCCTGCCGGCGTCCGTTACCCTGTTTGGCGGTGGCGGTAGCAACGGCGGCTGCGTGGAGCGGCTGAACAACGACTCGCTGACCTTCAACACGAAGCTGCAGGCGGCGTCGGATGCGGTGAAGAAGCAGCGGCCGGACCTGAAGCTCGTCGTCTTCGACATCTACAACCCGCTGCTCAACCTCGTCAACGACCCCAACAGCGCCGGTACGTAACTTCGTCTTCAGTTTGCATCGTGTATGTGTCTTGGCGAGCAGGATGATGATGGATGTTGTCATCAAATTGCAGGTTTCTTCGAGGCTCGTCGGGCGTGCTGCGGGACGGGGACGATCGAGACGTCGGTGCTGTGCCACCAGGGGGCGCCGGGGACGTGCGCCAACGCCACGGGCTACGTCTTCTGGGACGGCTTCCACCCCACCGACGCAGCCAACAAGGTGCTCGCCGACGCGCTGCTCCTCCAGGGACTCCAGCTCATCTCATGATCTATCCATCCCGGAGACATCGTCTCATGCCTGTTTAATTAGCTAGCTACGCACCTTACCTTGCTTGTCATCTCTTCTAGCTAGTCAGTCTATTTTGTTTGCTTCCAGCGATTGATTTCCCCATGATGATCCTTAGGTGTATGGTTGCACTTGCTTGCAGCTTCGAGTGATGTGAATGTGGTGGCATGTAATAATGTCAGGATGCTTTTGGCACTACGCATGTACTACACATTTGCTACTCCGTTTTAGTCATCTGTAAGACAAAGGTACTATGAAATAAGGAACATTTGAGCTATCCACTTTCCAGTACACGATATGACAACTTCTAATCAGAGGTTTCCAGGCATTCGTAGTCAACACACCACGACCCATTGTGATACTTCTGGCACAGTGATCCATATGGCATGATAATAACAAAAAATTATAGGGTAGCATAAGAAAGAAACATGAGTGAGGCATAGCCATTTCCGTGCTACGCATTTTTTAGGCAGGTAGCACTGTAGATATATAGCTCCTGCAAAGCTCGTGCCGCAGATCAATGCGCCTGAGCAGGCACGGCCCACTAGCCGGCCTTCATGTGCTAAACCACTGCACGGCCATCTGAGGCGCTTTCAATGCACTGCATGCCAGGTTATCACTTATCAGGATGCAACAATCTTTCCAACAGCTTGCAACCAGCAACTGTTTTACTTCACCGTAAAACTGGGAAGGTGCGCATTTCATATTTTCATTCCATCAAATAAGTTTGTTTCCAATAATTCTCTGGTGTTAAAAATGTAGAGCAATAAAACCAAGTACATTCACCGTGAATGATTCACGGCAGTAAACACCGCAAGAATCTGATACAACATGGCTGCACCTCTCTATTCACAGCAGCAAAACATGACGGGACACCGTATCTACGAGAGTTCAAACCCAGTATTCGAGCTGATTGCGTACACGAGCTTGCTCTTCAGTGTGCTTGACCTCTTGTATGTTGGAAGCTGCGATGCATCCAAAGGAACAAGGAAAGATATAGGGTTACATGTTTAGACCATTGCTCAATGCTCAATGTGAAGTTGTTCTGAGTTAGGATGGTGAACAAGTTGGACATATTATGAAAGCTGGAGAAACTACATGGATATGATATGGTTGTGTACCTTGAGCGTGTTGTAACATGTCGAAGCAGATGGAAGACGATCCACATCTTGCCCTCCAATTGTAGCCCAAAGTGGCACGTCACATGGAACCTGGGTAAACAATGACATGTGGAACTTGCTATATCAATCAATTTGCTGATAGAAAAAGAAAAGGTATTCTCGGTCTGCTTGAACAAACCTTGTGAATTGTGAAACAAGGTTGCAGGTACTTGAATCCTAGTAGTGGAGCTCGTGAACAGCTTGTCACAAACTTCAGTAGCAGGCAACGATCGGTCGGCTTAAATCCTTTGATGACCTGCATATTCCAACACCCAACATGCCATTACGACTGTTTCAATTCATCACGGTAAGATAGTATTTGCATTGCAGTTGGGCAGCAGAACTGATATTTGGCCAGACCAATTGATTGTGTGCATAGCATACCAATGAGCAGCAAAACAGAATAAATGGCCATCATATTCAACAGATATATCATTTAGCACAAAAGAAAAGGTCACAAGCATCACAAGGAGATAGCCTGGGGATGTAGTATGACAGCAATTTGGAGAGTGACGTTTCAGAATGATCTGATGTTACATTGTTATAGATTGAAAGCTTCGTTGGTACAACCCCTAGTGGACTGGCTGCTAAACATCTTTGTACAATGCTCTCTTTTTTAGCCCATTTTTTCCCACCTTGATGTAATCCCATGGACTTGAAATTTGAATTAGAGTTTGTACAGCTCTTTTTTAAAGTAATAAAAAAATTACGCCTTAGGGGGCTTCCCCTACAGTAATGTTGCTAAAAAAAGTATGACAGCAATAAGTTTTCAGCATTATGCAAAGCTGGCAGGTAATAAACGCTTGTCTACTTTTTTATTTTCTCTACAAGGGATTGGGGAGTTGAATGATACATGATCAGTAACTTCCTAAATAATCAATTCATGAACTGGCAAGTTATTTATGTGGGCTACACCCTGTCGATACTGTAATTTGTATCATCTAATGGTCCAAAGGGAGTTTGTACCATTGTACCTAGATAGGTTTGAACCCAAGATCTGTGATGCATCGAGTTAAAAGACCATGACGAGGCAACTACACATACCTCCCAGAAGAGTTTAACAGTTCGACTTGACTCGGTATAACCACCAGTGTACTTGGTGTGGTTCCGCAGGTCATCGACATCAAAATCCTGGGATCCGCCTGAAAGTAACTGTATGTGGAAATCATACATTAGCACTGTAGAAAAAAGTAAGTGTAGAAATGCAAACTACTAACTGCCCTTGCTATGGAAGATAGAACAAATGGAAGCTTGTCCTTGCTATGTTCGTGCTTTTGTACTAAAAATATTCAGGAATTGTGTAAAAGTGCACTATCTTAGTGACGGATGTATATTTAACTATTCCCAAGACGTCAGCTGCAAAGTACTACTTTCAGGGCTTATCATATATCATTACATTAATAATATGTTTTGGGTCTTGGCTGCAAATTAGTATTATGGTATCCCAGATAAAGTACCTACTTTAATTTCTCTTCCTCTGTTCCTAATTAAGTGTCACAGATTTGCCTAGATTCACATGTATCTAGACGCGTTTTAGTGTGTAGATACATGCGAAACTAGAAAAATCTGCGATAGTCAATTTGGAACGGAGGGAGTAACTATTTTAAATTAATAATTTTGATTTACAAAATCTTAACAATACAGCAAACTCAAGAGTTTTTAAATGTTGATATTTGCATCCAACTGTATAGTCTTAAAATTTTATGTTACTATTCTAATTCAAAGGATTTTAGGTTCTTTTCTAGTATCATCCTTTACGGGCAATTCAATTTCAGTAGTATCAATAAAGGATGGGGGAGTTACCTGGTTAAATTCATTTGCATTAAACAAGCTCAGCCAAGATGGTGAGATGAGATCACTGAGTCCTCTGTAAAATGCATTTGAAAACGGAAGTATCTGCAGGGTTTATGATTTTATCAAATAATTTACTTACTAATTCAGAAAAGAAAAAAAAGCTACAAGTCATTACAAATATGAGGCAAATAACAAACCTGGCGGTTAAGCTTGAAATCTGCCATCGCATGAACGTACTGCATTCTATTTTCATTCGTAACGGAGATATTTTTACCACCCGGTCTCAGTTCATGCACAATTCTTTTCCCGCCTAACTCTTCAGTCAGAGTAAAATCCAAGCAAAGGTCTTCCACGTCCCCTTCATAGTGCTGTTTGGTGAAAAACCCAGTAGAGTTGTTGTAAAAAAATGTATCTATCAGATTTTATCAGAACTATACCTAAAATAAATAGTCTTTAGTCTATAAGGAAATCTATCATTATCATAGCAGATCATAGAGAACTATCAATCCAAAAACCACAATAAACTTTATTGAAGATTAATTAAATGACATGATCAACGTTTAAAGAAGAAACAAAAATAAAATACTAGAATACCTTGAGTTGCATTAGACTTCTATAAAGCTCAGAATCAAGTGTTGATAATTCATCCAAAAAACTATAGCGGCCTAGAAGTTTTTGCACAAATACTTGTGAAAAACAGTAGTCCAAGAGAATCCCCTCATATAGTGCTTTGCCAACAACTCGACCAAGAAATTCAATCATATCAATGCCATTGTCCAACAGCTTAGCAGAACTGCTTGGAATTAAGCTACTATCAGATGTTGATGTTTGTGAAAACAGTCCATAGCTGTTCAAAAGGAAGGGAAGAAAAAAGATAGTATCAGCGCTTATGTGTTGGAGAAACAAAGATTAAAGAAATCATAATTTCCCATAAAGCATACTCTGGACTGAAGGCAGCCTTGGACATATCAGTTAAGAACTCCTTTGATAGACCACCATAGTCCAAACCAGCTTCAGGGAGGCCACATTCACTGACAAACGATACATGAATGCAAGATTTCAGCTTTGATCTAAGACAATTCAACTGCCTATATCCATCTTCAACAATGTGACCTCGTCGAATAACTATCTCGATGGATCCCGGACCTGGCCCAGAGACTTCACCCGTAACTCTTCGAGATGCCTTGTCTAACTCAATAAATTCTCTAAACATCTGTACTCTGAATAAAATTCATCAAATGATGTTAAGAAAAATTAGTACCGTATAAGACTGCTAAAATGTTAAACAATATGTCCTGCTTCTATACATAAATTAGATGTTAGAACTTAGAACTCATCAAGCAATCCCTTAAAATATATGCATCACTAAGATATACTGTCTTAGTTTCAAGCATAATTGCATCCAGTTGTATACTGCAATACATGCATAATACGGCCAATAAATAAGTCTAAATAGTTAAATACCTCTCCTCAAATGGATATACATGTGGTACGGTGGTAAGGACAGAGCTGCGGGTAGGAATTCCTGAAGTACTTCCTGCTAAAGTAGCAAAGGCTGCCTCATGGGCTCTGGCAGCAGCTGCAATTGGAATCCTGCCAGTTCTGGCAGGTGCCAGCCACAGGGATTTGGGGCAGAACCTATGTCTGCTGTCCCTTTCATAGAGTAAATTAAGACATCTGACTGTCACGTCTATAAGAGGCTTGTTGCTGCTTCCACTATTCTGAAGGAAAGAATTGTACACAAACGTATTGAGGGCTGATGCAATCTTCCGTTGTTGCTCTAGAGTGAAAGGAACCTGTAGAGTCAGAGAAGGGAAAGCACGTCATCAAAAGGGGGAGAGAGAGGGGGGCAGGGGGAGTGGGGGTGAGACAATATTACCTGTTTCTCATAAAACTCAATATCATCTAGCACAAGTAATAGATGTCCATATATTGCACAGAACAGATGCAACATGCACATTATATCCTTCCCAATACCTTCAGATCCTTGCCTCATAGTTTCAATATCCCATAAAACTAATGCAACATCATTAGAATTTTCAGAATTCAAAGGACTGCCACTCAAATTGGTGTCATCTGCATCACTTGGTTTTCCCTTAATCTTCTGGAGCACATTTACCCACTTGTTTGGTGTGTCCTTGGCATTCCTTCTTTGCCTTGTGGAGGATATTTGTTCACCTGAGCTACTTCCAGCCAATTGTTTATCATGCTCAGGTTCCTCTGATTTGTGGATAGCTTGGCCAAAAATGGATATTTCTAGTGTCCCCCATAAATCAACAAGAAATCCCGGGGTGAAAGAGAGCATGTTGAGGATAGGCAATGGACCAACAAGTGGGTTCAGAGAAGAGAAAATTCTGAGCATGTAATAGTAAAAGCATATAACATCTGTCAATTTTAGGCTCCGAAAATGAACCTGCCTTAGGGTTAGGTCATGGTTGGTTTCTCTCTTGCACGAAACATACTCCTTTGCCAGTACCAATAGCTTTCTAAGGTGCCACTGCTGGTAAATTGGCTTTAGAAGGTCCATAAACAATGTTCTCGTTTCTTCAGTAATTGATGTATCATGAGTGGCACTATCATCAACCTGTTGAAGCCTTCCCTTGCTTTCTTCCAAACATTTCAGTAAGTTTTGGGAAATAGAACTAATAGCATCAACATATAGGCAACAGTCTAGCCCTTGAATGAAGCAACCCGAATTGGACAAATCATCATGCTCTGTGGCTAAAGTTACAAGATTTCCAAGAGCCCAGCCACAGTAGGGAATGGTACTTGCACTAGCACCAGAAACCTCTGACTGCTCTAGCTTAGCTATTTCTTCAAATATTTTATCCTTGGAGATCTGCTACAACCTGCCATGGCTTGATCAGTTCGACTTTTACATGCCAATCTTTAAAAAATCACATCGAATAAATCATGAAAAAAATGTAAACTGAAAGTGTTTGATCGCTACAATGATAAGCATGTTAGGTTCTCACTGCAATTCAGCACATACAGTGAAATCGACTTTTTTTTATCAAGATGCCAAAATGATGTGGCCACTATATAGAAATAATATGCCTAAGGACTTGCAGATGGGTAGAACATGATAATGGAATAATATATATGATCTTTCACAAATTCGCTAGTTCACTTACCATTTAGGCACAGCATAACATATCAAAATTTCAATAGCTCGTATTAGTGTCCTATGTTAATACACCAACATACAGAATTTTAGAGCAGTACATTGACCACCAGCAGAGTAAATACTACTTAGAATAAAACAATTACCACTTCAAAAATATTGCAGACCAGCTATAACACACAACTTTGCAAGTTGCGACCACTGAGGAATCACTACATGGATAACACAATTCAGTATAATGTCAACAACACAGGAATTTTTCAGTTCAATGTCCGACTCCACCAAGAGAAAATGCTTCTACAGAAAAGTAATGCAACATGCCAAACGCCAATGTCTATATCTACATTATAATATTCTTACCAGTAAAATGCTGAGAGACGGTTGCAGTACAGATATGTGTTTTAAAGCAGGTAACAGAAGAGGTGGCAGACGTTTGCAGAGATACGGAATTGTGAGTATAAGTGTGAAGTATTGCTTTGCAGCACCAGTTAGATCAACACCCCTGTCTGATCTTGTGGTGTTGAAAGGCCGTAATGCAACAGTGACTGCACTAGCAGTAATCAGGAGCTGGTCATCTGGGGCGATCACAGAATCTATCTTCCCTGGGGTAGCATGGGGACCATAACATTTTATATATCTCCTCACACAGCTATATGTACCACTCTTTCTTGTGCCAATAAATTCAATCAAACTCTCCACAGAGGCATCAGCAGCTCTAGTATTCTCACTTGTTAAGTTTTTCCATGTTTTGCAATCAGTTAATGAGATGGCCAACCGCATAGTAATAGCAGTAATTTCAACCATGTTTACATCCTTGCAGCAAGAATTGTCACACCTGGCAAGAATGCAAGAGCACAGCGAAATCAGCTTTTTTGCCTGATAAAGCCAGATAGATCTCTCTTCTGGAGAACCCACAGCAAAGGAACAGAAATTTCTGCTTGCATCTACATAGAAAAGATACATGTCAGTTGAAAAGGGCATCTTCTAAACGTACCTGCCCAAACAATTTGGATTTTTACCGAAAGACTAAATCTAGTCTAGCTCAAAAAAATTATGGTTAACCCTATTTACCCTATGACAATTTAGCATGATCCTGTAGTCATATTATGCATTGATCACGTAATAATTTTGCCTTATCTTCAAATATGCATATGCTGGTGGGCTTCTATCAGTAGTCAGTATAGATTTGGTCTATCATGAATGAAAGAAGCAAAATATGTTGTTGCCACCCGGTGGCAATACCACCCCACTCATTGCCGTCCGATCAATCATTGAGATTGATGTTTTCATTTGTTAATTGGATCATCTTCTGTAAATAGACTGCACATGAACACTATTGACAGTCATTAGGCTCCTGCATGTAGCAGGTTCCCTGTATATTGTCAGTGATTAGTCTCGTACACATCCGCGTGAAAGTAATACAAAGCAGGTCGCCTGCAGCTGGGGAATATCACGTGGTCTAGTTCTACATGCAGCTAGCTACCACTGGCAAATTAATTAATGTGAACATTTTATCTCTCATTCACACTCAATAGCATGTGCCAGTCAGGAAGAAGTCGAGGTCAAAGTGCAGGTATGCCCGGACCATGCTCGCCGGAGGTGGCGAAACGAGCATGAAGGCCGGAGGAACCCTGTAAGAGAAGCGCCGCACCGACGGTACGTGGAGCTCCAGCCCGAAGTACCAGCCACCAAGGTTGCCGAGCGAGAGGGTGGTGACCCGAGGGCAGCAGAGTCGTCGTTGGGCGGTGACGACGCATGACGAGGGCGAAGCTAGCTTGTAGGAAAGGTGGATGCGGTCCACGGTTGAGCACCAGGGCGACGAGCAGCGGAGCGGCGTCCACGATGGCATGGAGCTCCGTGAGCAGCACGACGCACCTGCGCAGCCGCAGCTTCTCTTCCAGCGCGAAGGATGACCTTTGTGTGTCCGACGATGGCATGAGGCGCGCGGAGGGTGTCGGAAGGAAGGGCGGCGTCGTGGAGGCTGTAGCGCAGTCCGGCGGGGAGACATGTGTTGGAACTAATGTTGTTCAGTAGTATGTTACATGCAAACTGCATGCGTGTGTGCTGCTAGGTAGTTTTGATCTGGCTATATAAAGCCATGGAATCAGGTTGTAAGTTGAGAAGAGAAGGAATACAATGGAAAGAGCACATGTGTGGGTGCTGCAAAAACTCCATGCGTGTGTGGTCTTTATCTTCTCCATTCAGTTAATGTGTGTGAACACAAGGAATACAATGGAAAGTGCAGCGAGAAGCCAACAGCATGTCGTTGAGCTGCGCTACTAACACGCTCACCGCTCCTGTGATCCCCTACGAACAAACTAATTCATCGATCTCACCGTACCAGTTCGTCGTACCCGCCAGACGAATAGGTATACCTCTAGGCTCTAGTACGACACAAACGCAAACATAGAGACATATTGGAGTAGTACTTGGCAATCAATTGGAGCTGAGGTAGACAATTTAACTTGTTAGCTGGACGCTCCAGACTACACTGTTACAATGCTGCAGGTTACACTGTTACATGCACCTGCTAACACTGGCATCGTCGCATGCATGTCACAAAATTATCTCACATAATTATAGTTGTCCATTTGGTACGATGGTCTAATCAACTCAAGAATTCCGAATCTCATGCATGATCGGACGACGGCTGATGGGGTGGTATTGCCACCGGGTGGCAACAAATCCACACTCATGAAAGAAACCATGCCGAAAGAGTATAACTTGGACCGACTTCATGATTCTTATGATCATATCCACCAAACCTTGTTCTGCATGTTGAAGTTAAATTTCAACTACTTAATTCGTTGAAATAATATTCTATGGTCACCAAGACTCATACAATAAGACTATGAGTAATTGTCTCATTGATAAACTTACCGTAAAACCCCAGATATCAAGTTTGTGGACAGTGGCGATAATAGAATTAAGTTGAAAAACAGAAGGTTGTAAAACATCATTCTGGCCTATGAGGCTATGTAGCTACATTCTCGTCCATTAGATAATTACTGGAGATTTAAGGTCTTCCAGCCCAGTGAATCAAGGGTTTAAAGCAAAATTTATTACTCCCTCCGGTTCAAAATAATTGCCCAAAAATGGATGATTCTACACACTATATGCTTATCATATTGCATTGTTTCAACGGTGAGTATATATAATATATCAACAAGTACAAATCTACAGCACGCCATGTATTGACTGTCCAAATGTGAACTTTGACATGTAAATAACTTTTTAAATGGTTAAACCACAATTATATGGAACTTTTTTTAATACAAATACAATAGTATCAATTTTTCGTAACATAGCCCACATTATTGAAAACATAGGGCAGCCTGGTGCATGAAGCTCCCGCTTTGCGCAGGGCCCAGGGTCCGGGGAGGGGTCAGACCACATTGGGTCATTGTACGCAGCCTTTCCTTGCAATTTTTGCAAGAGGCTGTTTCCACGACATTACTGAAAACATAGCCCGCATATTTTTTCACCAATAATTGGCCAAAGCTTGAATTTGGGTAGGTCAAAATACGTCTCAAAAAGAGAAAGGTAGATAGTAGTTAATTTATGTTTAGTTTACAGTTGATTATATTTTCAGATAAGGTCATCCTCATACAGGGCCCGTATAATATCCACAGAAATTTAAAAAAAAAAAGGAAAAAAGGGTTATGTTTCTAAATTGTTCAGCCTGACCAGAAACAGCAATATCGCTAAAGTAGATGTTTGACTAGTAAAAATTCATACCGAATGAGTTTATGCTATTCAAGATGATTCTGAAGCATCTTGAGATAGACTTCACAGTCTTGGTCTGCTGCCCCTTGTACCAGCTTGATGGTTGAGTAATGAAGAAAAGAAATGGCCTGAGCATCTTGATTGATATCCATTGATTTGTCAGGTTGATGTCAGGCTCGTTTATTAATACTTCCCACTTTTCATGAAGTTGTTCTGAAACCTTTTTCATGACATGGTACCTTCTCCATACTCGCTGGCACAAGTAAAAAACTAATAAGGGAATCCAGTAAATGAGTATACAGCACAAAAAAAACCACTCAAGCACATATGAACCCTTTCCTAGGGCTTCACATATACTTTTACAATGTGAATTATAAGCTTTTTTCCACATGGTTAGCAAAAAAAAAAAAAAACACAGAAAGAATTAACATATTGGATTAGGCACGTAGATCTAAAAATTTAGGTGCCTCTGGATGTGAGTATAAGGGTAAACGACAAAATAATATATTAAGTATTGATAGATCACCAAAGTCATGCTTCATCACTTATTGGATATTCCAGCTAGCTAGGCACACAATACCCTTAACTTCCAATACATACCAACAACCATTGGTCTCAGTATTTGTTGTGGTGTGTGCACAGGAGGTCCAACCTTTACATTGCACTCCTCCATCTCTTCAATTAAATCTTCAACTAGAACAGTAGATCCTCCCATCCATCTGTGAATCATCCCTCCCCAAAACAGCTGAACAACTTCACGCTCTCTCAGCGTCAACCAAAAAAGTCGGCCGCAAATTTGAAATAAACAGTATCGATATTTGCCAGTATGAATGGTCATTGCTTCATGACTAGATATCACATTCTGCTAGCCGTATGAGCATTATTGGTGTGCTCAAGCTAAGGGCAAGCTTGTAGTTCACAGTATAACCATCAAAACATTGAAGCTTATCTTATCTCCTAAGAATAATCATTATGCTTATTCAAACTGTGATACCCACAAGTAAACAAAAAGGATGGATCATGAAATTGAGAATTTCTTTATAAAATAGTCATTTGAGATTTATTTGTGAATCTGCTAGTGCCCTTTGCATGAAACTAATTATTAGTTTCTGGGCAGGTCAGCGGGATCTTGTGATCGAGAATTTTGAGAATCGCAGCAAGTAAAGTTAGCAAATTCAGTTAACCCTTCAGGGTAAAGCAATAACAGAAGATCGAGTTGCTACGCTTGGATAGTTTACCCAACATCAACATGGGGGTACGTTCTGTTCAAAAAAAAAAACATGGGGGTCCGTTGCTGCGTAATTGGGACTACGGCTTTGGAATGGCTGCATAGTTTCCAGACTCCACACTCACTACAAAGCTGAAAATCCTGAAGCTCCAGTGTTTCTTTGCTACGATGCTCACGCTCAAACCTGAATCCAGCTCCTGGATTTGGCGCCAGCAACGCAAGCATCCAGGTCAGGAACGTCTAATTAAATGTGCGTCTAAGTTCTTAGGATTCAGGGATTCACGTGGAACCAGGATTAGAGCAACATCCCTGAAACATGTACCGGGTCAGACGTGATTCAAGCTAATCAAATCACCGTCCCGAAATTCTCCATATCAATTGCTTATGTCAGACAGGTGAGCGGCGTCCTAGATCCACCAAAACTAGCAGAATTAATTGAGAAAGCAACTCGTTGGTCACGAGCGGCAGCCGGATTTCAGGTAGATTGGGTGCGCGGGAGCTGGTCGCTATCGGGTAGGTAGGTGCGTGAGAGGCAGCGGCATGGTACGGCGAGGGAAGGTACCTGGACGGTGAGGGCGGCGGCGGCGGCGCGGCGGAGGTGGCTGCGGAGCTGCCGCTCCTCGGAGACCTTCTGCAGCAGCGCGTCGCGGGTGATCTCCTTCGCGCTCGACCCCCGCAGAGACACCTGAGAGGAAAATTGGTTGAGGCGGGGAGGAAAGGAGCGGAGGAGGCTGGCCGAGGAAAGAGATGGAGGTACCTGGCGGTGGCCGGAGGGCGGGACCGACATCGCCGCCGGCGAGGAGGGAGGCTACTTTTGCGGCCGTGGGCCGTGGCGCGGGAGCCGAGAGACGGTCAGACTCAGACAGATGGACGCGTCCACGGGTGGGTCGTCGTCATTGTGACCAGACCCGATTGCGTTCAAAGATTGTTTTGTTTTGTTTTCCAATTTACAGTACGATTTAGGGAAGAGAAACTTGGTCGATGCAGGAAAGTAACAAGGTCAGAAATAGAAAAAATCACAATGTTTTTTTTAAGGCACACAGTACAAACGATGACGCTCATGTACATACGCATACACTTACCCTTATGAATGCACACACAGGCACACCATACCTTATGAGTACAAAACAAGACTTTTCGGGGTAAGTTCTTTGGCTTAAACAGGGCATTTTATTCATGTTATTATTCCCGCGTCGAGAGGGGAGGCAGGCTTATACCATTATGCTCACGAGCAAAATCAACGGCTTGTGCCTACTTTCGCACACCTCCATTACTCTTTAGCATCCGCCACCTCTCATTCCCCCATCGCATTGTAATGCCAAGTCTTGTCCGAGTGAAGCGGCCAAGAGCACATATCTGAATATTTCATAGGAAGAACACAAAAAAGTTATAATTTTGCTATTTTAAATGCATAGGAGTTTTCTAAGAAAAATATAAACAAGGTCGAAGATCATGTTTATATTTTTCAACACTTACAAGAAAATTCTATTCTGTAGGAATTCTTCTGTGCAATTATATGGCATAGACATCATAAGTTTACTTTTTAACCGCAATTCTCCGTTTTCTTCATAATGATTCGTTTGTTCAAGATTGGTCTTTTCCTTTAAGTGGAGTGTAGTCAGTAATACAAAGGGCCACCGGGGAACCACCTGTTCTTGGTGCAAAAAAATAACTTCTAGTTGCAAAAAATAGGCATGTGCATGTTTGTTTTTTTTTTTTTTTTGAAACCGAGGCAAAAGCTTTGCCTCATTCATTAATTAAGTAGAAGGTGCTCAGTTTTTAGGAGAAAACCAGGCGAAAACCAACAACAACCGGGCCAAAGCCACACTCACAACCACACACACTCGGCCACAAGGGACACACCTAGCCACCCTGGCTACCCACAAAAGCCACACAAAGGCGAAGCTTAAGTCGGCCTATGCCAAACAGATGGCTCTTCGAGGAGAGACCGGCAGCCTTCGATTCGAAGACGAGCCCCGGAAAGGAGATGCGCAAGACCTGCGCCGAGTAGGACCTTCATCGAACAGCCCCATGAAGGTCATCGTACACCGCCCAAAGGCAGCTTCGACTTCACAGCGAGAGGAGACCAACACGAAGACACTCGAACACGCCGGAACGGAGCCGACTAACATGATCTTGCCGCTACCAAACCTTGGTCACCACCATCGTCGTTGCCTCACAAGCCTCCACCCGGAACCCCACATCTCCGGTCAACCTCCTGCCAACCTAGATGTCGTGTGCGTCCAGCCCGCCGGGGCGCGCGAAGAGGATCACCGGCTTCAAGACGACGCCCTCAAGAGGGGAAACGACGATGAGACGACGTCGTCGTCCAATCCCGCAAAGCGGGATCAAGGCTTTCACCCGAAGCCGTGAACCCGAGGGTAGCAAAGGTCGGACAGCTCCACGACCGCCCCCCAAGGAGGACGGCGACATCCACGGACGCCGCGCGGTCAAGCTTTCACCCGGAGCAAACGAGCCTCTACATCCCCACGCGGCCGGACAGCAAGGCGGAGACCAAACCGCCGCCAGCCCGCACCCCACGGACGCACACCTCTTGTGCGGCAACAGCGCCACCGCCACACAGGAGCCACCGCCGCCAAACCAGACCGAGAAGCTCAGCGAGCTCCGCTGCCACCGCCCGCACCACGCGGGGTTGAAGCCGAGCCACACCACCGCCGCGCACCGAGCTCACCGAAGCAGAGCGCCGCGGGCGCCGCCAACCGCCACAGAGAGGGGGCTTCGACGGACGCCAACACGGAGATCCAAAACATAGAGCCAGCGGCCGCAGAAATGCGAGCACCCCGACCGGATTGGCGGCCCCTCGAAACCACCCACAGCCGCGCCACCGCGGGAGCCCTACACTCTGGCCACTGCCGAAGAGCGCCACCACCAGAGCCTGGAGGGAGGGCCGCCACCCCACCACAGCAAGCCGGACGAGCCGTCGGGAAAGCCGCTACCATGGCTGCTCGGTGCAGCGCGGCGACGAGTGTGCATGTTTGTTGATGTCTCCATTTTTTCCCATGAAAAACATGAGTTCTTCCACTCCTTCAGTTTTGGTTTTTGAGCGACCACTCATTCAGTTGGACCCGGCTTAGCCCGCGGATTGTTGGCATGGGTTGATGCATGCCACATGCCTAGGATCTCTTCTCTGCTAGTCTCTTTAATTTTGAACTTGTGCCCCATCTGCAGATTTCAAAGCTCAAGTTTAATCATCAATTTGACCGAAAGCACTTGAGTTATATGGCACACAAACTATACCACTGCATTCGTATTTTGAAAAGAATCTAATGATCTAATTTTGACTCATACATATAATATAGTTCTAATAGAGATTTATAGTTGAATCACGAAATAAGAGAACAGCGATAATAACTTCATGTGCATAGATAGTGAGCATGCATTATGTGTATATAGTTACCAGAAATTATGTGTATAAGTTATTCATTGAAATCTTGGGTGCTTGCAGTTAGTCATGCACCAGCTACCGGTTAAGTAGGATCGATAGAACAAGGGCAACTTTCCGCTTCACACGTTCATGGCCAGACATGATCACACGAATAGCGATGAGCACACTACACGAGATCCCTGGGGATATTCTTCCTTTTCAAAGGGGTTTCAGGTACAGTCGCAATCACCATGGTTTGGCTTGCTTTTTGACATGATGATAAGAGGATTGTCACGGTAGAAGAGAAATGGTCCATAATTTGTACTACTCCCTCTGTTCATAAATAAATGACCCAAATCTATCTAGATACACGCTTTTAGTGTGTAGATACATCTATAAAAAGTTGAGACACTCGTTTTTAGACAGGAATATTATTTTTCTCCTGCCAATATGACAAGGAACAATGGTCCTCACATACGGATAGTGAAGGTTAATTGTATAAGAACACATAAATCAGAAATTGGAAAGTGTGTTGCTACTCTGCAAAAAAAAAAATTTGCTCTGAGAACCACAAAGATAGTCAGAGAAGGGTACACGCAACTGCACACAAGTCCGATTGAGGAGGAAGCATAAAAGGAGGACAAGTAAACTTCACCTAAGAAGCAACTTCAAAGTTCCGAGAAAATGGTAAAACGATAAGTATGATGGTAAAACAATCAATATGATCATGCAAATACTGCTTGCAATGCAGCCAATGTAACACCTCAAATGTCGTCAAGGGTTTTACAAAAACCTGACATCAAGTCAGACGCTTCATGTTGATTACATGCTAGCGCTGGCAAGCATGAGATGTACACTTGAAGAGAATGGGTATTCTTCATTAGTAAATCTTGTATTGTGATGTTTATCTATAGGAAATGAATTCAGGTTCTTTGGCTTCAGCAGTCAAAATTGTTAATGTAATTCATTCTGGTTGCGGTTTTGGCGCTTCTTCTGTCACAGCTGCATTTGCAGGCACGATGTGGCCCATGCTGGAGAAGACGAGACAGATTCAGTTCATCAATTGCATGAATTACTCGAAATAAAACAGTAGATTGTGCTTACACTTCGCCGTTGCTTGCACCAGCACTGTAGTTGTTTGGAGCCACCAGTGCTTTAACATCGGTTCCAGTCTGACACTCAGAGACAGCAGCGTTGCTCTAAGAGGGTGTCAAAGGTTCAGCATTCAGTAATGCATGAAAAGACAACGAGCAATTATTATCATCCTATGGCTAATAGTGACACAAGGAAATGAACCTGCTCAATTGCAGAGATAGGAGCTTCAACTTTTGCGTTTGAGCAACTTCTCAGGGTACCCTACATATATATCAAATATAAAGAAATAAATAGCTGCAAGTCCAAAATGCAGAACCAACAGAGGCAACTGCAAAGTCAGAAAAGATAATTATATCTTGAGACTGAAGACAGTCATCGCCCAAAGGATCACCACCAATCTATTCTTATATGATTCTTTCCACTCTTTAAAGTTTAAGTAGAGATGATGGAAAAGATAAGGTTGATTTCCTTTCATGTATAATAGTTTCTTTCCTCTGTGCATTTTGATTTATGGTTCAGCCGTTCAGACATCTCACAACCAGAGTTTTCCTATTGAAGTGTAGTGGCATATGACATACCTCCATGACTATAGGAAATAACAAGGGAGGAACTGTAAATTAAATTAACTGAATATAACCATGTCTTCATGACTTGGTTGAAATATTCCACGGATTCCTTCCACCAAGTTGGTAAAACAAATGCAGCACTGTTGCAAGTCCATAACATTGGGACCAGATGACAAAACAGAGTCAACATGTGCCCTGTGACACCATCACAGCAAGCATGGTGTTGAGACCACGTTCTTAAGACATCTTTATTTCAATTTGCCACAGCACAATGCAAATACAACTCCATGGGAACATTACAGTGTGTTTACTAGAACATGAAACAGCATAGGAGGAGGTTTTTCAGGCAGTTCAGATAAAAACTGAGCATCATATCTATCAGAAGGAAGAAGGAAGAAAAATAATACTCCAGTATGTTAAGCATGAGATTGTACCTTGTTTGCCCACATCAGTCCACAAGCATTGCACAAAGTCCTTGGACCAGCTGGACCACGGCGCATTGCTGGTGTCATCTTTTCACTAGTGCCACAATTCTGACACCTGTATCAAGTATGATATGGAGGGAAAAGGGGTCATCCCTTTCCCATTCAACAAACAAATAGACAGAAAAAGTGGACCAAGTGATCAAAGATAAGACAACTTTAATTCTTGAGACAGGAAATCTTGGCCCGAGCCCTGAGAGGCAGGATCACAGCCTGGTGATGGAGATTCCCCCTCCAGATTTGTTCTTCCTGCGAATTGCCCCTTTCGACGCTGCATCCTGAGAGAGTGTAATTAGAAACATGAGTACTAAGTTCTTCAGCCATGTTATATGTTCCTGCTAGTTTACAACTAGTTGCTACTCGGATACATGGCTTAATGAACCGGATCTTATTAGCTTAATTTTCCCAACCATGCCATCCAGAGGATCTAGTTTCAGCTTTTTTACTTCCTAGGAACCCCTATCCCTACCCAACCTATCCTCTCGCCCTCTTGGCATGCCTTGCAGCATCTACCCTGATGACCACAGATCACTATATTCTACAACAAGCATGCAACATGCAATCAGATCATGGCTTATGGCTGCCATCGTCGCCAACCAAGGCCATAGTTTTTCTTCCATGTGAGTATTTGTTGAACCAAATTTGACCAAGTAAATACAAGCTAAGAAAAATTGTGCTTTCATTGGTTAAAGAGTGAGAAAAAAACTAAGAGGGATAACACAACCTTTTCAAAAGAACTAAAACCTAACACAATTGTTAGCCATGTCTCAAAATTATAAATACAGGGCTTCTGAAATTACAACATTTCATACCGAAATCTCCAGCTGGATATAAACTTAACATCTTCGTTTACTTCATGTGTTTGATTTGGCAAGATTTCTACGGGTAGGGGAAACTCGTGAAGTTGGATATGGCTGGCAATGGTGGTGGTTAGCACCAATTGCAGAGGAAGGCGGGCATAGAGTAAGAGAAACTAAGGGATATGCTATAATAATGCCATGTAAATTGATATATTGGAACCTTGTGAGTACCTGGGATATATTTCAAGTTTTTAACAACGTCTCATTTTTTTCACCTAGAGCAGTAAGGTGGGACCTATTGATTATATATACACACAGAAGTTGTACAAAAGAACTGTACAAAAATAAAGGCCAGAGAACAGATAAATGTTTACTATACTCTTTAAGCAAACAAAAAGGAGATAAGACAAAACCCTGTTCGCTAGCTTTTATTGAGGAAAAATGCTTATAAACTAAGTTTCCACACGGGCAAATTCTTTTAACCCGACATTCAGAACCATCTGCTTTCAATCTCTTTCCTTCAGCACATCCTTATGAAAAATCCATCCTGTTACTTATGGACCTATTAACGAACTCGTTCATCTTAGTACACCTTTTTAAAAGGTCAATCGGTTATGGACCACTAATGGCGTGCGTCTGATGAAGAACTAGGCAAAACAATGATATGGGTCTGATTAACTCCACTAGCTAATGAATTAGTTTCTTTAATATATATAGTGATAAGGATTATGAGTGGTCCAAAATAAACAGAATACTGACATCGATGCCTCAAATGTAGCTTTTACATTTATTGGTACAATTGACAACTGATAAATCTGGCAAACTAGGTAGTCATTTGCAGCTTTTACTGATGATATTCAGTGGTACCATTGACAATTGATAAGTCTGGCAGACTACGTACAAACCTGTGGGCCACTTCTTTGCGCACGGCATAACGTATTTTCTTATCAAAATTTCTCCCCTTCCTTTTTTCACGGAACCTGATGAGCGAAGCAACCCTTTTTGCAGGAATGTCTGTCCTCTGAAGTAAATCCTCATAACCCTGCACAAGAATGTTAACATCACATCATAAAGGAATAAACTATCATTAGCAGTCATATATACGGCGGAGTAATTTTCACATACCCTGTTTTCCTGTTGACTACGTAAAACCATGGCAGCTAAACCGGGTGGAAGTTCGCCAGTTCCTAATAATGACAGGACAGCTTGGACCTGGAAACTGACTTTGGCTTAGATAAAACAGAACCGCGTCAAGAGGTAGAAATTCAAATGTAAATATAACAACAGAATTACCGATATATCTGCATATGGTATACATTACAAATTCCTCTTAAAAGTAGTCATTACAAACTGACATATATTATGGTGATGGCCACTTACAGCAAGAAACACTATGACTGGATATCAAACTGCCCAAGTGACAAGGACTAAGGCTTTTGGCAGTTGTATAGTATGGAAGTAACCCATTACTGATAGGCAATGAGGAATGAGGAATTGAGGATAAGTATTACTGTTCAAGTGATAAGAACTACACCGCCATAGCAGGTAGTGACAGCCTAGTTTCCCTAGCAACATCATTATACATCCAAATTTAGACAAATCTAAGACATCCTTTATAGGACAGAGGGAGTACAATTCTTAACTCAAATAAATCACACGTAATCTATTTTCAACCTGTACCAAACCAATTGCATTATACCAATCTGAACCATTTCTTTCGGGCCGATGTAACAGTACTCATCACCGTAAACATACAGTGAAATGTGTAGAGAAGAGTTGCACTAATCCGGTCCGCAAAAAAAAAGAGTTGCACTAATCCTGATCACGTAAACAATAACACGCCTTCCTAGAATGACCTAACGAAAATCCTTAAGAACAGCATATAACCAATTCCCCGCGCGAGGCAACGAAACGCATCGAATTTATAACTCGGCCGTGCGACAAGAAAACAGAGCGACTAGAGTTGAGGGGGGATGAAACCTTGTCAGGGGTGATGGATTCGAACACGTAGACCTCGCCCTGGAACAGCAGCGTCAGCTGGTTCGGGCTCCCCGCTAGCGCCGAGACCGGCGCCGGGGCCGGCGACTCCTCAGCCGGTGCCTGCTCCTCCTCCTCCTCCTCCTCTTCCTCCTCGTCGTCATCTTCCTCCTCCTCCTCCTCCTCCTCCACGTTGTCCTCGCCGCCGTCGTCGTCACCGGCTGCAGCTGCTGCTGCGGATTCCGCGTCGCGCATCTCGGCGTCGGCGTCCCGTGGGGCGGCGGCGTCGGACATGGCCGGCGGTGACGGGGAGCACGCAACCCTAGATGGGGGAATGGAAGGTGGTGATGCGGCGCAGGCAGCTGTGTGCCTCTCTAGTGTAACTGGGCCCCACTTATTTTTCCCCCTTTTTGTGAAACGTGTGGCGATGCGGAGGAATAGGCGACTGGGATTTACCAGATTGCAAATGCCGTGATGCGACCACCAAATATACAATTTTATTCTCTTTATAATAAAATAAAAACATAATGACATACTACTCCCTTTGTTCTAAAAAAAAGATGTTTTATCTAAAATTTGGATGTATTTTGATTGAGTGCATACATTTGAATTTAGATAAATTTCCAACATTTTTTTGAGATGGATGAAGTATATTTTAGAGAGGGTTTGAGGAAATTTGGTGTTATGCTTTGGGTATTGTATTTAAGCATTTGTCTTTAATTTTGCATATACTGCATGCGTGTATAGAAAAAACTACTACACTAATGATAATGTTTGGAAACAATATATGGGTAAATTAAAATTCATTTACACATGTATATATTGTGGGGATTGCTCTATATCTTGAGTCTAATAACATTGTATACTTTTGTAGTATTTGATGTTACTACAACCGATTTTTATTTGTGAAATTTCTTATATAAGCCATATTAAAGAGATTATCATCGACTACCAAGGCTGAGAGAGATTGAAAGAGAATGGAACCCAATGTGTGTTTTAATGATTAATGATAATCTATACGAACTAATGTTTGCATTTACCCATACTTGAAGGGTTAGTCCATAAAACAATGCTTCAAGATCATATGTTGGTTTCAAAGTAGAAAGAAGAAGTTCAAGCGTGACCAAGTTTAGGTGATCCAAAAAAAATGTCACAGTAGAGCATATTACAAATAGGTCTTGAAGAAGAAGACCGGCATGTTTAACTTCAAGACATCATCATAATAAATAAATAAGAAATGGTACATGGTTCATCAAATTAAAGAGCAAAGATTGAATTCATGTTGATCAATACACAAAGTATATATGATGTAGCGAGTAGGACCAAATGAGTTCGTAGTATTGTAAGAAAATTTTGAATGTGCTTTGTGAGCTAACTCATGATATATGGGTTGGTGTTTCCACTTTGGGTCAAATATCTCTTTATGGGCTTGCATCAAAAGGAATAACACATATAGCCCACGGGTGGATGATGTCAAGAGTGGTATTCATCATCAAGGTTGAGAAGTTCAAATAAAAAAAATTGTCGGTCGACTCGTGGCGTGAATAGTTCTTTTTTCATTCGATTCACTTTTGGGGTCATTTTCCTCTCGTTACTCCCTATGTTCCAAGTTTTTCCTCTTGGTTTTTTCTATCTAATGCTCCAAAATTAGTCATATACATGGTGACCTGCGAAGTGTACATGGAGATACCACCAGGTTTCAATACCTCACAAACCCCATGAAAGGTATACAGGCTGAAGAAATTCTTGTAGGGTCTGAAACAATCACCGAGAACTTGGTTTGATAGGTTCAAATGTGTTGTTTGTGGTATGGGCCAGGAATGGTCAATGCAATAGTGACCACACGATGTTCTACATGCACTATGGTCAGAAGATCACCATTCTTACAGTGCATGTGGATGACGTACATGTGGATGACATTATCATCACTGGAGATGACTAGGAGGAAATAAAGAGATTGGAAGAGTGTGTGAGCAACGAATTTGAGGTGAAAGATTTGGGCAACCTAAAATACTTTATTGGCATAGAAGTGGTCCGGACAGAGAAGGAAATATCTTTGTGTCAACGAAAATACACCTTGGATCTCTTGAGAGACATTGGCATGATGGGATGTCGTGCAGGGCCTACCCCCGATTGAACAAAATTATCAAGTGACGGCACAATTGAATAAGGAAGATTATCAGAAAATGGTTGGAAGGCTATTATACTTGTGTCATAACAGACCTGACATTACATATGTTGTGGGTATGGTGAGTAGATACATGCATGAACGAAGGAGTAGGCATCTTGATATAGTGCACAAAATCTTAAGATACTTGAAGGGAATACCGAGAAAGGGGTTGTGGTTCGAAAAGAGTGGATATATTGAGGTGGATGGATATACTGATTCTGATTGGGATGGTTGTCAAGATGATAGAAGATCAACATCGAAATATTTTGTGTTTGTGGGAGGAAACTTGGTGCCATGGAGAAGCAAGAAACAAACAGTTGTGTCTAGATTAACATCAGAAGCTGAATATAGAGCTTTATCTCAAGGGGTTAGTGAGATGCTCTTATGAGAGAGTTGAAACTTCTAAGGAAGAGACCCCTGAGAGTGTGGTGTGACAATCAATTAGATAAAGTATTGCAAATAATCCATTACAACATGACAGGATAGAACATGTGGAAATTAACCGCTTATTCATTAAGGAGAAACTTGATGGTGTGATCATCACCCTTTACTCATGTTCAGGGCACTGACAAACAAATTAGAAACAAAAGAATGTAACTTCGCATGTGATTAGATGAGACTGATAGATATCTACCACAAACACAAAATTCACAAAGTTCGAAACACCGTGAAACAAACACTTTTAGAATAGTATTTCACCATGTGATCGAGTTTTTCAAAAGTTTCATTAGCTTTCAAAAGTCAATTTTCAAATAGTTTCAAAATATATTTAATATTGCCCTTGTTTTAAATCTCTCTTGACTAGGAATTCAGATATTTAAACGGTTGTCAAATCACACTTTTAGTTCAAAATCTACATAGGTTTTAAATTGTGAAAGAAGAGAGAGGGACTGACACAACATCAAAATAGAGCAACAAGATGAGCCACATGATGTAAACGTTGATACACCAAGCATAGAGCAACAAGTGGAGTACTGGTCAAACCAAGCATTGATATACCATTGCCAGGCAACATTGGAAGAAGCACACCCGCTAGAAATGCTTTATTTCGTTTTATTCATGTTCTTTGTTTCCTTATTATCGATCCGGGACTTATGAAGGGCTTGCAGTGCTAAATTTCACGGGCTTGCCTCGAGATGGCGGCATGAAGTTCATCTCACCCTCGTTAGAAATTGGCCTTTGCGAAGGGAAACATCACCCCCACCTATTGAGGTTGTCGGTGTGTGCAACATCTCCTTAAATTGTAGAGCTGGCGTCTATTAGAGGAACTCTGGTGGAATGCTCTAAACACTGTACCTCTAATTCACTGTGCCAGTCAGGAATCACGCACGGCCGCACAGTCGGGTTGCATCATGTAAAAAATCTGTTTGAGATCAACTCGCGACGACGCTGTGCAGCGCCTGTAAGTATACTTTGCCTTAATTAATTCCACGTGGTGATCCTCCGTACCGACAGCATCATACCGCATCACGTTACATTTGATCTCGCACGACTGCCAGATTTGATGGATATGGATACGTTCGCTACTTCACCCCCATTACCAGCTCGATCTGTCTGCATAACACAGGGCATGCACAAGCGCCATTCCTGAAACTCTAGAGAAGCGGCTAGCGAGATGAAGCCCATCCCTCTGCTGACACCGTACAAGATGGGCGAGTTCCAACTCTCCCACCGCGTCGTGCTGGCGCCGCTGTCGCGGCTGCGCTCCTACGGCGGCGTGCCGCAGCCGCACGCTGCCGTGTACTACTCGCAGCGCGCCACCCCCGGCGGGTTCCTCATCTCCGAGGCCACGCTTGTCTCCGGCTTGCCACAAGGGCGCCAGGAGTCGTCGTCGTTCAGGGACGTCCCGGGGATCTGGGCGCAGGAGCACGTCGACGCGTGGAGGCCCGTTGTGGACGCCGTGCACGCCAAGGGTGCCGTCTTCTTCTGCCAGCTCTGGCACGTCGGCGACAGAGTCGTTGTCCGGCCGCAGCAGGTGAGCCCGCAGATGAGCTTCGACGGCCGCCGCGAGGAGCTGTCCTCGCCGAGGAGGGTGACGGCCGAGGAGGCGCCCCGCGTCGTCGACTGGTTCAGACGCGCCGCCAGGAACGCCGTCGATGCCGGTACGTACGTGCTAGCTCCTGGCGCCGGGGACCGTTAATTTGCTTCTTGTACGTGCATGTGGTGTACGTGCCGCCGCGCGGTCGCCTCAGCTCACACCGTATACGTGCCACGGCGCCAGGTTTCGACGGCGTCGAGATCCTCGGCGCCAACGGTTACTTCGTCGACGACGGCCACGTCGGCAGCGCCGGTCTGGAGAGCCGCTGCCGGTTCGCGCTGGAGGTGGTTGACGCTGTGGCGCGGGAGGTGGGCGGGCACCGCATGGGAGTCTGTCTGGACCAGTTCACCACCACCGGCACCGGCACCGGTGAGGAGCACGCCGTGGCGCTCCACGTGGTGAGCCGGCTCAACGATCACGGCGTGCTCTACTGCCACATGATCGAGCCGAGGATAGAGGGGCGGCGGCACGTCTCCCGGCAGCTGCTGCCTTTCAGGGAGGCGTTCGACGGTACGTTCATCGCCAACGGCGGCTACGGACGGGAGGAGGGGGACGCGGCCGTCGGCGAGGGGTATGCCGACCTGGTGGCGTACGGGCGGCTGTTCCTGGCGAACCCGGACCTGCCGAGGCGGTTTGAGCTTGCCGCGCCGCTTAACGACTGCAACAGGGCCACCTTCTACGGCGCCGGCGACACCGACACCGCCGTCGGATACACGGACTACCCGTTCCTCGATCGTGTGATGTGATGATCGACCTCGCAAAGTGTTGCGTTCGGCTCCATTGATGATCTAGGTCGATTTGCTTTGGATGTTGTACTAATACATTTTGACGGCCGGGTACTTCACAAATTTCATGATGATCAAAGTTTGGAGACGAAGAGAGAAGTCCAATTTACCTCCGAAACTCATCTCAAAGTTCAAATTACAATCTTCAACTTTACTTTGGTTTAATCTTCAACCCTAATTCTATAAATCGTTTGGAATTGAACTTTTTATCCTTTTTGACAAGTTTTGAACTGGTTTTTCTGACCAGTTAGCGGGTTTTCTCCCTATATATTGTGCCAACTCATCAACATACAACATACACGATACATGTACTTCCTCTCTCTCCATATCGCATGATAACCTCATGCCTCATCATGATCGTTTTCCTCTCTGGAACGAGGCCATAACGACCACAGATGGGTGCCTACATCAGACAATAACATCCAGCGTCTGCCTCTACATCACATGTTGTGCCCAGCCTTCCGCCAGCATGGCAACCACCACGTAGCGCAGCGAGCCGCGGGGGAGGCATTTTTATTCCGGCGGGTGAAGAGTTGAAGATGAAGCATAGATTTGAAGATGAAGAGTTAAAGACATAGAATACATGTACGCACTATTTTACCAATGCAATACATTACGTGATAAGAAAAACCGGCTTAAGACAATGCAAGGGGTGATTCTGAAATGTTTTTAGAATTCAGAGGTGAAAGTTGAATCAAAGTAAAGTTTAGGGTTGTAAGCTAAACTTTGAGACAAGCTTAGGTGGGTATATTGAACTTCTCTCGGAGACGAATTGGGGCTCCCTCCTTTTCCATTGTCCGTAAACAACCAACGGACTTGTCACACCATTTAGCGAGGAAGAAATCCACAATGTTGTTGATCAGAATATTGTTGATCAGATGAAGAAAAAAAATGCCCACTGGCCCTGCTGGGATCCCTATAGAACTTTTTCAAAATGTTGAAATATTATCAAAGTGGATATGATGAATATGTTCAATGAATTGGGTTCCCTCCTTTTCCACTGTCCGCAAACAACCAACGGACTTGTCTGGCCTGGCTCATCCGTCGGCGACTCGACCATCTCCACTCATCCTGACTGGTCTCACTCCCCTCTCCCTCTCCGGATCCCACTCCACTACCGACGGTTGCCCTCCATCGTTGCCGCAGCCATCGGTCCTCCTCGACATTCACCCACTTTCGTGGCCAAAATCGATGTTCGGCGATAGATGAAGGAGCTCTCCCGCCCACGACTTTTCCCCGCCGCCACTGCTACCATGTGAGACCACGGTAGGTTAGGTTGAGGTTGGCCGACAACTTCAGTTCTCACACTAGTCCCAGACGCCCCACCTACACCCGTTAGCCATAAGTTTGGCTGTCAACCGTTTTTCCAACTCAGCCGACCCGCCTTTGAGCTTGGCATTGAGCAGAGCACCTCCGGGAGCTCGGCCTCGAGCTAGGTGCCAATATGCATTGTTTGATTAGATAGGAGTGTGACCTTTGAGGTTTGGGGTGCCAATATCAAGTTGAAGAAAGCGGAGAGACACAAATGCGGCAGGTCATGAATTAACTAGGAACTGTTTTGAAACAATTTTTTCATGCATTTGGGCCGATGAGCCCCCTAGCTTTATTTTGCAAATCCTGCTAAACGATGTAACTATCATTTGAACTTGGACCAGCAAGTTTTATACACACTCTTTTCCTTACCAGGGTACCCAAGAGGACTGAAAGGTTATTTAATGAGACGGTTTGCTTGCGTAATATATTGTGTTCAAAAAAACGTGCATCATTTTTTTAGGGTACAATGTTCACCATTTTTTTAAGATTTTTTAGGGCATTTTTTAAAAACCATAATATATTAAGCCACCTTATTAAAAGCCTTTCAGTCTTTACATGTGCCCTGATAAGAAAAAGAGTGCGTAAAAAACTTGACGCCCCAATCAAAGAATAGATACATCAACTTTTTTATATAAGAGGCCTTTACCAAATTATCTCCATTGCACCACTTATCTCTCAGCTCTGGGCCGACATTACGCGTCGAGACCCATTCGCGATCCAAATCCCGGGCCTGGTCGTGACCCGGCCCGCTGCAAAAGCCCAAACCATGCTGATAGCGAAATGTTTTGCGGCTGGGTTCCGTTTCGTGTACTAGTAGGGGACCCCCGTCGCTAGGTCGGTCGCCATTCGGTCCCCTTCCGCCTTCTGGAACGGCCTCGCTCGTCACCCCGCTCTCCACCCCCAGACCACACCACCACCGAAGAAGCTGCAATGGCGGCCTCCGACACCGAGGAGGGAGGCGCCCCCGCGGCGGGCGGAGCGGGGCAGGACGACGACGCGCCGGAGCCGCGGCCAGAGCTGGTGGCGGCGGGCGAGCGAACCGCCTCCGATGACGCTCCAGCGCCGCCCGACGCCTCCGACGACGAAGGCGGAGCGGGGGAGGACGACGCGTCCAGCCCGCCGCGAGGACCGGGGGCGGCCGGAGAGCAACCCGCCTCCGATCACGCCCCGGTGGCGCTCGCCGCCGAAGCCGAAGACGAAGCAGTCGAAGCGGAGCAGGACGACGCGCCCGAGTCGGAGGACGAGCAGGACGTGGAAGAGGAAGTGCAGGAGGAAGATGGCGACGCCACGGAGGAGGATGAGGACGGGGAGGAGGAGGACGACGAGGATGCCCCGACGCATCTCCCGTTCGCGCCCACGGGCGAAGAGGTACACGGCTTCGCCTCCCGCCTCCCTCCCCCTCTCGGTCCGCAGCGCGACGAGGGTTTCCGGGTTGCTTGTGCGGTTCCCATTTCCCCCGCCTCTCACGAGCATTCCGTCGAGCAGTTGGCGCCCGTCTCGAGGATGGCGGCCGTGCCGTGCTGTTAGGGGAAACTAGGCGTTCTGCACCCCTGGGTGACGAAGCGAGGATAGGCCACACTGGGATACTGTGCTCGATGGCCATGCTGGATGTTATTAGGTTGTATTCTCTTGCCATTTACTGGGTGCAGCGTGGATTTCTGGGGAGCATGAACTTGCGTTTACCCTTTTGTAAATTGGTCGTGCAATTTGACTGCTGTTGTTCACGTTCTCAAATCTGTCGCAAGCAATGAATCTGGCACTTCTATGTACGTAGTTTTAGCAGTTGGAGTTTTAGTTACCTTAAGCAACTACTTGCTCTGTTCCCCTGCCAAAAAAAGCAACTAATCGGAGTTTAGTCACCTTGTCATCAAGATTTCCATTTAGCCAATTATAGTAATATTGAGCTGTCTTCATGTTCAATCTTCCGGTTGTAATTATCTGCAGTTACCTGATGACACAACCACAGTTGATCCAAGCTATACCATCTCTCTTATAAGGAAGCTAATACCAAAGGGATCCGATCTGGTGAAAGAGTTCAGGTGAGTGGTACTTCCGGTTTTACTTCGCATTTAAGTTTGTTTAGCAGAGAAGGCGTTGTTTAAAACCACCTGGTTTTCCTAACAATGTCTACCTCGTGCCAAAAGTGACAAGAGTTCCAGTTCTGATGACGGGGAGTCAACGCTACCTGAGTATGAGGATCAGTGGGAAGAGTGTGGGTGCATTCTGTGGGACCTTGCAGCTAGTGAACCTCAAGCAGAACATATGGTACTTATCCTGATCATTCTGTTATATAAGGAGTATTTCTTCAATGTGTTCTTCATATGGAACGGGCTTGCTTTGCTATATGCCTATATGAAACTTCTTTATAGCTGCTCAGGTTTTTGCTAAGACATATTACTTTGTAGCAAGCATGATGCGTGAGAGGTTTTGATTCTCTTATCTCTGTCTGTACTGGCTTTAGACAAGCCTGTATTTTAATATGATGTGGTTGGATTGTTAGGTCAATTAGGAGAAGTGCATAAGCAGAAAAGGGAGTTGTTAACTTTTGATTTTCTCAGGCTTCCTTTTCTTTTGTAGTTCCTTCGTGCCTTTTACTTACTGCACTGAAAGAAAATTGATGAAGGGGGCATATGTTATCTCTCAGGCTCTGAATTTTAGTTTTTTTTTTTTTAATTTGTTCTAGAAAATTCTGCAGTATAACTTAGGAACCATATAAATTACTGCTGGTGACAACTACTTGTAAAGTTGTAATACATGTCTTATGCCATAATAACATGCTAATATCAGCAACTATTTTGAATGAAAGAATGGCTCCGTTGCAGTAAGTCAAAAGTAATTCTGCTAATTGATCTAACAGCAAGTCAAACATACAAAAGCAAAAGAAGGTTGAGATCATCACAGTCATGCAGATTTCTTTATACCTTAGTAAGTGTGCATCTTTGCTGCTAACAGCCTAATATGCACATATTTTTTAACTCGTGCAGATCGATAATTCTGTACTTGAAGTGCTTTTGGAAAACCTTCGAGTGGCAGATTCTTCTCGGGTGAAGGTAGAATGGAATTTTTCCTCTGCTGCTGCCTCCACTCATTCTGCTAAGAATGTCTTAAATATCTTGTTTATTTGAATTTTTGGTCTGTGCAGGAAGTTTGTCTTGGAATCATGGGAAACTTAGCTTGTCATGAATCTCTAGTTAACGCTATCTGTTTGGAGAAGGGTTTAATTACAACTGTTGTGAATCAACTGTTTCTAGATGATGTCAAATGCCTTTCTGAAGCATTCAGGTTGGATATGTTTGAGATTAAGTCTTCTATTTCATTTGCTGGACCAGAACATCTTTAGAACTATTTTCTTCGCTGTTTTCTTTATTAGTTCTCCAGCAAGCTGTTTATTATTCTAGAATTGCAAGCTATTTTTTGTCATGAAATTTAACTCTTATCATGTGAAATAGATCTGACAGTTCAGCTCAGTACACGCATAATTGCTATGTTGATAATATTATTTTATGTTGTTCTTGAATTTGTGCAGTGCTGTATTGATCAGATAACTTATGAATTCAGTTTCACCACATATAAATATGCAAATTCCCACATGCAAAATTACGGATGCTTACAACGTACGTGTATACATACAATTGCACATTCGCAACTGATCACCAGTCATTTAACTGCAGATGAAGTTTCTTGAACATACAGCTCTTTTGCACAAATATAACCATGTTAACAGTTTTAGTAGGTTGGTTTAATAATAATATGTGGGGATAAGAGCTAAGTAAATTTGGATTAGTTTTTATTGAGAACTTAAATTTCTATAGTTGACGGTCAAAACTTGGCGAAGCGGCTTTCTAATTGTTCAGACTTGCAGACAATGAGAACTTAGAGCTGAGAAGTTCTGTCTATGCTTATCTGGCTTGTTGTTTTGTGCCTCATTTGATTTTGTCATCCATCTGCGCTGGAGTATTAAATTTTGCTTGTGTTGGACTCTTGGTGGTTGTAAAAATGTTCTTAGCATGAAAAGATAGTTGCATGAGTATTGTTGCAAAAGATTGTCAGTTGTGTATCCTCATATCGTTTTTCTTAACATAGGTTGTTGGCTGCCGCTCTTCGGTGCAGTGCTTCTGTTTCTTGGGCTGAAGTTCTTTTACCTGATGAGATTCTTTCACGTATGCTATGGATAATTGGCAATACATCGGATTTGACATTACTTGAGAAGGTACTTTACTGAATTCGTATATGCAATCTAACTTGAATTTTAGTGACTTCTATTCTATTTTAAACTTGAAATTCGACATATATAGATACAATGTGGTTGTTTTATTCTTTTAACTTGAATTTTACATATGGACACAATGTGTTTCTTTTCTAAGATTTCGTGTGGCAAAAATTATTTTAATAATGGTACACATGATGGTTGGGTATGTGTCTTTCCTGCTTAGTTCTCTTACCAGTTCATCATTTAATGATGTGGTTTCAGGAAGTTCTTCATCGAATTCTTTCTATTTACTATTTCGTCACCCTAACACTTGTCAGTTGTAATGGTCCAGTTTTATGCATTGCTATATATCCAAGTTATCCAGCCAATGTTAAGAGTTGTCCTTTGATTCAGACTGAGTTCCTGTTTTTCTTCCATGGACTTTGCCAATAACTTGGTTCGCATTTGTGAAAATTCTTCTCTTAGGAGAATCTCTGAAGTTTTTGGTGGACATTCTTTTGGTAACAGTGAAGAGCCTTGAGAAACATGTGACTTCACATTGCATATTTACAATTTTATCAAATTTTAGTTTCAGAGATCTCATGGTCTTTTATCTAGCATCTATTTGCCTATTGATTTGGAATAACACTTACAGTATAGAGAAACCTTCTATTTTCATATACTTTTACTGTAAAGTTTTTGTTACCTCTTATTCTAATATGGTTCGGTTGCAATTGCAATTATCAGCCCAGACAAACTATCACAATTATGTTCATCTTATTATAATATAGTTCAGCTGCATCCCTTTGTATTTGCATATGTTCAATTGTTTGATTGTTTCATATGTGGATTACTGGGTGCAGAGCATTGACTTCATATCAACTGTCATTGATGCCCAAGATGTGATAGCTGCGCTTATCGACCCCATGCTTAAAGTGGGTTTAGTTGACCATGTTGTTGGGTTGCTAACAACTGAGATTGAAAAATCACCGGAAGAGAAGCTAGACAGGTATGGTGTATTTTTGAATTGAACTAACTTGAAATTCAGCAACATTTTCATTTCATAGAAGTTATCTGTTACATGTTAGGAACTATTCTAGTCAAGTATTTGGTAATCTTTCTGTAGTTTAAGAATTAAGAATGGCCAACTTTCATATCTAATGAATCTCATCAACCTCTAAACATTTAGGTTTGTGAACTTTTTAAGTAGGCCTTCTTGATTCACGTGATTCTAGAATGCAGCGGTAGGAAAAAGGTAGTATTGCAATGCCATACCGTCCTGATTCGTATAGGATTGAATACCTCATGAATTTTCCCTGCAAAAGAAAAGAATACCTCATGAATTTGCACCAAAGATTGTTTGATTGTACCATTGGAAAAACATAGGACCTTTCCAAGGGGTTGGACTCAATGGAAATTTGACTAAATCTAGTGCGAAGAAATGCTTAGAAAATATACAAATCCTGCGTAGCAAATAACTACATAGGAAATTCTTCTAAGGGCCTGTTTGGATAGGGACATTTTCTGGAGGTTTATGATATTCAGTTCGAATATGGGCAAAACCCAAGTGCCCAAAAAAATCTCTTTGTCCAAAGAACCCTAAAGTATTTGGATCCTCAAAAGTTACTTTTAAATCCATTATGTCAAAGAGAACATTTATTATACTCCATAAAAGGATATCGGAGATTTTTCTAAATTTGGATGTATCTATACTAAAAAGTGTCTAGATACATCTAAATTTACATGAACTTGCGGCATCCTTTTATGGACAGAGGTAGTACTTATCTGCCTTCTAGTGCAAATTTTAGGTCCTTCACAGTCTTCTGAGATGTTGCCTTTGATGTTTTCCAGTAATTTGGTCTGGGCGTTATATAGGTCTTATATTCGTGCTTCAGTTTTTGAATTTTGAATTAACAACCTGGGACAAAAATGCAATCGCTTTACCTTTTTCTCAACATTTTTCAGGCCTGGTTCTCTTGATATGATCCTTCGCTTCATGGAAGAATTATCAGCCATACACAGTGTTTCAGAAGTGATGTCGTCGAGTGACCGGCTGATGAAAGTGCTAGTTAGCATGATCAAGTCACCTGATAAGCATGAGGTGAGCATTGTGCTACCAGCATATTTGATCACCAGCCAATCTCTTAACATCCAAAAATTCTGGTTTGAAATATTTTGGAAGAAATGCATGGTGTTGCTGTCTCGTTGGTATTGAATTGTTTTGGCTTGGTTAACTCCTAACTTTTAAGAAACACGCAGTTCCAAATTTTCAACTATCAGCAAGTCGTGATTTTCTTATTTTGAAAATTTGAAGAAACACCCCTTACCTGTTTACTTTGTACATTTGACGAACTTAACCTTGCACTAATGCTTGTGGATCCCACCCAACAGCCTCGTCGGAGACCTAAATTTTTTTCACCTGAAAGTTCTGTAGATTCGTATGTACTAATGCAAGTCCAGCATGGTAAATATATTCTCACTCGCAAACTCTTCTTCAGTTTGCAAAGTATTGCGCTTCGGTGGTGATCATAATATCAAATATTTTGACCGATGGAAAGCATCTGGTGCCTATGCTATCCCATGGTAGGCACATTTTTCTTAGCAATCTATCAAATTTTCGAATCAACTTTTATTTCCTGAGAAGTGTGTTGTATGACTTGAAATCATGCTTCCAATTAGTTTACAGTTATCCTGTCTGTCAATTGTTTCAGATTTACCCTTCCTGGAGGGCCTGTTTGACATTCTTCCAGTGGTCCCTGATGATGATCAAGCTCGATATGCACTTTGGGGTACCTTACCACGTATCATGCCACGACGGCAAGAAACTGAGATGGATTCCTCATCCCTCGACCAGTTTGCGTCTCTCTTCTTAGGCAAGTTCACTCTCATCAAAGATGACCTCGAGAGTCATGTAATTGACGAAGAGAACTTATCATCTGAGGATGCTCTTGTGTTGGGATGGACATCCAAATGTGTATCCTTTTAAAACGAAAATATAATTTGCTATCGTAATGATCTTCATGGAGATCTTGATCTTATTCTATATTTACAAAAAAAGAAAAACACGCTTCAAACATGTTGCAATGCATTTTTGGCAGCACCATCGCATTGTTTTTCCTATGCTACAGAACTATTTGTAACAGCTCAGGTCAATCTCCTTCGTCATGGAGAAATGGATTGAGGAGAAGTCTTCGCAGAGCAAACAAGATGCTCCGCCGACTGGAAACTCCATTGACGATGCTCGGGAGGTGCTGAGTTACTGCCACAAGGCGCTCCACTGACTGGAAAAACTCTACTGACAAAAGCTTGCTGCAGTTTGTAATCAACACTGCTGACCTGAAATTACAATATGTGGCTACTGGGATTTGGGAACGGGAAGTCTGTTAGAACCTACTATCGTTGCACATAACAGTGATGCTGTAAAGGAATTATCGAATGGAGGGCATGGGGTGGGATACGATTCTTTTGGGGAAATCCGGTTGCCAAATTTGATAAGTTGCAAATTTGGCCTAAAGTTTTTCTTATGTCATTTTGATAGATGTAAACTAAGACATGGATCCAGATATGGTTTCCATCTGCCATTACATTTGAATGTCAGTTTTCTTTATCTGCACTTTGCTGTCGTCCATTTTGCTTCCCATACCGTACATCTATTCGCTGCCAAACAGGATTTGATTTCTTGAACTGTATTATGCCTGTTTTGGCGGTTTATTGCTTTTATTGTTGATGCCTTTTTGCCGATAATGTTTGGTTATGGTTCGGCAAAACTGAAATATGAACCAGGCCTTCAACCCACACGCTCTCTCTTCATTTTGTTTCGCGATCTCTTGTCCCAAATTTCACCTGTCTCTCTAGTCGTTCCTAGTCAAAGTAAAGCTTTGTCGTCTCACTTAAAGCCATGGTTTTTTTAGAAGTTTTCATGCACCAGTGCATTTATTAGTGGCTGCAATATTACTGTTTTTTACTGTAACGATTGTTTCAGGGAACTTTTAGTGCATCAAATACTACTGCCAATTGCCATAAATATTGGGCCTTACCGTCTGGGCTCGCGGACGCCCGTATCGGTTCTGTCAGCCCACACAGCTGCTATTTTCTAGACCCGCAAACCTCAAGGATTCCGTCTAGAAAAAAGGGAAGAAGGAAAACAGGTAAATGGAGGGACGCGCTCGTGGCGGCGCCGCGCCCCGGACCGCCATGGACTACACGCTCGCGGCGCTGAAGCTCTTCGGCTCCCAGCTCTCGGGCTCCACCACGGCGCCGGACTCCGAGGGATCCTCTGCCGCGCTGATGCTCTTCAACATCCGCTTCCAGCGCGCCTGGATCCAGGTCCCAGTTTCCCTTCCCTCGCCTCTTTCTTCCCCAATCCCCATTCCTCGCTCGGAGCTCTGACGACTTGCAGCGGCAGGCAGGGCGTGATCGTGCACGCGGACTACAGCGCCGACGACGGGACCCTGTTTCTGGATGACGGCTCCAGCGTCACCGAGCTCCTGCTCCAAGGCGACGATGCCAAGGGCCAGCCCTGGCGGCCAGGTTCGCACCCATCCTCTAAATTCTCTGTTATTCTGGTCTTGTCTTCTCCGTTTCTTGGAATACTATAAATTGCATATGTAGTTTTGCTGCTGTTGATCTGTAACTTTAGCTGCATTTCTCCTCAATAAAAATAACAAAAATCATAATTTCATTACTCTAGTTGTTGTGTTGTAGGAATGTATGTGTTGATAATTGGCGCATATATTGCACCGGACGGCAGTCGGCCCACAGTCAAGGTTCCATCCCTCCCCACAACACTCTCTTTGTGGTTTGTGCATACTTACCTGCTGACATGTGTTTTTTCACCCGTACACTAATAATTTGGTGTTTTCTTTCACTGTTTTCTGTATTGTTTGATGCAAAGTTCAGTTTTGGAATTATTTGAATACTTGAGAGAACACCTGCAGTTTCAGGTTGCCTAGCTGCTGGTTATACAAATTGAAAGGAAAAATATGTTCAAGTAGCACTCCTGATTTTAGGCTCAATATCCTAAAAACTGAATCAGCTTTTTGATACTCCCGCTGATTCATATTAATTGCCATTAATATGGATGTATCTAGAACTAAAATGTATCTAGATACATCCATACTAGAGTCAGCTAATATGGATCGGAGGGAGTACCATTGTGCTTGTTATTCTCCTGGTATTACATTATGAGAAGAGATATCTGATGTATGGAAGGTTTATGTTAACATGTAAATCTTTGATTCCAGTATCTTGTACATGTTGTAAAGAAGTAATGGAAAATATATGAGAGGGATTTTAGTCTCCATGCGTGATGCCCATCATGCCATTGGATGTGACTTGCTGTTCTGTCAGCGCGGCTTGCTGTGGCGTTTCCATGTGTCCCAGGCACCAGATGATTACAGCGTTGATGCTGCAACATAAAACTTCCAAGAAATACAAAGGGGGGAAACAATTTTGTTTAAATCCCCTTTTGTTTTAACTGTGTCGTTTGATTCTCCAGTGACTTGTTGGTTAGCTTGGATGACTGTTTTTGCCAAACCTCTAGTTGCCTGCTACCGTTAGTTTTCTCAATGCTAACCCATAAGCCAAGCTATGGTATCGACTTCTCTTTAACATCTGTGAACTTGATCGTTGCAGGTGCACAAGATAGTCGACCTCTCTGCGCAGCCAAACCGTGAAGCGATGTGGTATATGGAAGTAGCTGAGGCGTACGACTTCTTCTATGCATCTGCTGGCTCCACGTCATGAGCACATGCTCTGCTCCTTGGTCGCCTCTGATGCTTCGGTTCAGTTTAGCCTATGCATCCTTTGTTCCTGGAACATTTCCCTCTATTCGACTGTACCCCATGCATCAGTTTTTGGACATGGAATACCAGAGCTTTGCCACCAAATCCGTGACAAATTTGATTGGTGTGTAGAATAGTGGAGCTCCGTCTTTGCCAAATGCAGCAAGTGTGGGGGTTTGGGTAACTGTGGGTGGAGGGCGCGATAACCACTGAACATTTATGCAAAGGTTTTTTTCTGCAAAAAAATTCCACCGATCTGTTAATAATCATTGCAACAAAGTACAAAAAGGGCAAGCAAAGTTGGAAGAGAAAATCAAATTTTGGTACTCCCTGTCCCATAATTGAGGATCTTGATAGCATACTCGGCACAGTTAACACTTAATTACTTCATTTCTTCAGTGAATTTGCTGGCAAGCTCCACCACTGCACCATTCTACATCTTTCCCCCATTCACGGTGAAAGGAGGGCAATATATCTAGCATATAAATTTTTGATGGCTCCTCCCATTGTGTTTGCAGTATATGGGAGCGTTGCTCTTCAGTATTCAACCCCAACGACCATTCTTTCTCACGTTCCGCTCGGCAATGGTGTTGTGTGTCGCGGGTTCCTAATACTTTGGCAAGCTCTAGCTAGTTGGATTGGCTCAAGCATGCAAGAGTCTTGAAGCTCACTTTCCTCTAATTCCTTACAACCAAAATATAATCAGATAAGCATATTTTTAGTTTCTTGCATGCTACCTCCAGCAGCCTTTTTATGGGCTTGGTTGTTCATATCTAACATAAGTTGTTCACTCACGAGTGATGCATCAAAAATGCAATTTCGATGCCCCAACTTGCATGCATTTTGCAACGCTTGTGTTGATTTTGTTAGGTGTGCAGCGGGGATAGAGATTTGTAATAGAAAATCGTTGCATTTCATATATGAGGTAACACAACATTCTCAAGGCAAATCAAAATATTATCACAGACGGGCTGTGTGCATTATTCAATGAAGAGGCCAATGACATCTCATGATTTTCGGAAAAAATATGATATCCATGGATTGTTGTTAGAACAAATAGGACTGGATCTAATACACAAAATAAATGATAATAGGGCCAACTTTGTTGGTCAAAATTTGCATGTGTTCTGTGGAGCTCCCTTATGTCAGCGTAGACAAGCGCAAATAGGGAACCATTGAATTAGATGGATTTTAGTTTCTTAATTGTATCCTCCAGTGTAATTTTTTTGGCGGACTCCCAGTGTTATCCCCGCTAATTATCAGCAAATCATCAGTTCTTTCCTTCGTTTAGACGTGCAAAATTGCACACTCGCAAGTACAGCAGTTCAGTTCGCTCTTTAGCAGAGCGTTGGAAGAACATGCCCCGGTACGTACATCCGGCCTGAAACTGAAATGCCAGGTTAATTGAACTTCACAGATTCCTGTAGGCCATCAAGTATAGTTGACATACAGAATAGTTTCAGTACACGGTCCTCTTAGTTGTGGATCGTTAGGCCCTCCGGCTCTCCAATGGAACACAGGGCAAGTTGAGATGGCCTCGTCTACCGAGAATTTGCCCGTAGTTCTCACCAAGCTGCAAGATGGTACAGTCCGGCATGAATCTCCAAGGCAGTGCCAGCCATCTGTCAAGTTGGCGAACCCAAGCGCATAAAGATCGTCGGCGGCGAAGGCGATGATACACCGATCTTCTGGGAGATCCGCTGAAAGGGGAAAAAAAAGTCAGAGGCAGTACAAGATGCATCATTGGGCTGATAAAAGTAAGTTGATATTACCATTTAGGTGGCACATCATCACCCTATTCATCCAAACAACCGTCAAGTTAAAGTAAGCGAGGCACTTCGGCATTCAACCACAAGGACCATCCTCACGTGGCCATGTATACTAATTTTGGCACGGCTATGGTGTCATGTGCTGCGGGTTTGCTTCGCCAAGCTCTACCTAGCTGGGTCAGCTCGAGCATGCAAGAGTACCGGATCTCAGTTTCCTCTAATACCTTACGAACAAAAGATAATCAGATGAGCATATGAGTACATACATGGTTATCTGGTTGCATGCTACCTCGATCTAGCTGCCTATTTATGGGCTTATATGCAACATGAGTTGTTCACGACTCACAAGAGTTGTACATGCATAAAAAAAATGCAATTTTGATGTCACTAGTCACAGGTCATGCATTTTGCAACGTTTCTGTTGATTTTGTTAGTTGTGCAACGGAGATGAGATCTGCGATAGAATTAATGCGTGCATCCATCCGGTCTGAAATTGAAATGCCACGTTAACTGAACTTAACCGATCCATGTACGCCATCAGTTACAGGTGACACCCAGAATAATTTCAGTACACGGTTCTTCTTAGTGCATTGTATCATGTGCATTTCTCCTCAATAAAAAAATAACAAAATCAAATAAACTAAACAAGATGTATCATGTGCTCGTGTATGGAGTACTGTGCATTGTATTAGAGGCTGTTTACAACTAGACGACTCCATGGCTTAAATACCAGACCTGGTAAAGTAAGTGCTGCTGGAGTAGTATTTTCACGGGCTACAACGCTTTGTCAGTTCTTTACATGATTTCATTACTCTAGTTGATGGTCCTGTTTTGTGTTGTAGGGATGTATGTGTTGATAATTGGCGCATATATTGCACCGGACGGCAGTCGGCCCACAGTCAAGGTTCCATCCCGCCCACCCAACACTCTCTTTGCGCATACTTACCTGCCGACATGTGTTTTTTCGTCAGTACACTGATAATCTGGGGTTTTCGTTTACTGCTTTCTGTATTGTTTGATGCAAAGTTCAGTTTTGGAATTATTTGAATACTTGAGAGAACAGCTACAGTTTCAGGTTGCCTACCTATTGGTTGTACAAATTGAAAGGAAAAACATGTTCAAGGAGCACTCCTGATTTTAGGCTCCGTATCCTAAAAACTGAAGTAGATTTTTCATTGATGAAGTGTGCCAGTCCTAGATTTGTTGAAGTGTTTTTTTAATGTTGAATCAGCTTTTTGATAGTACCATTGTGCTTGTTATTCTCCTGGTATTACATTATCAGAAGAGATATCTGATGTACGGAAGGTTTACGTTAACATGTAAATTTTTGATTCCAGTATCTTGTACTCCCTCCATCCGGATATATTTGACGCGAAGGAAAGCTAGCTATCTAAGGATGTATGCATGTGCGCGCGTCAATTAAAGACGACCCGAGGTAGTACATGTTGTAAAGAAGTAACGGAAAATATATGAGAGGGATTTTAGTCTCCATGCGTGATGCCCATCATGCCATTGGATGTGCCTTGCCATTGTGTCAGCGTAGCTTGCTGTGGCTTTTCCATGTGTCCCAGGCACCGGATGATTACAGCGTTGATGCTGCAACATAAAACTTCCAAGAAATACAAAGGGGGGAAACAATTTTGTTTAGATCCCCTTTTGTTTTTGACTCTCCGTCATTTAATTCTCCAGTGACTTGCATCCTATTCCCTAAACTCTGCGTCCAGTTTCTTGCCATTTACCGTGACTTATGCACGTGAAGCAAATATACTGTTCTTTTTTGCCAAACCTCTAGTTGCCTGCTACCATTAGTATTCTCAATGCTAACCCATAAGCCAAGCTTTGGTATCGACTTCTCTTTAACATCTGTGAACTTGATCGTTGCAGGTGCACAAGATAGTCGACCTCTCTGCGCAGCCAAACCGTGAATTGATGTGGTATATGGAAGTAGCTGAGGCGTACGATTTCTTCTATGCGTCTGCTGGCTCCCCGTCATGAGCACATGCTCTGCTCCTTGGTTGCCAGTTGAGAGAGAGAGAGAGAGAGAGAGAGCGGACGGAGCCCCGCGGAGAGCTCGAGGTGAGAAACCCAATCCCGCCGCCGCCGTGCCGGCGTCGGCGTCCACCCACCCCCCCCTCGACGACGGCCATGGCATCACCGCCGTCTCTCCCCCCCCCCCCACCCCCACCCACCCCCTATCCCCTTCTCCTTCCCCGGAGGCCAGCCCGCGTGGCCGCAGCGACCGGTGGCGCGGGGGGCGCGGCTCCGATTCGGAGGATACCCCAAGGTCCTACCGGGATGCGCTCGCCGGCGAGCGTGCAGCGGCGCGCGCGGAGGTGCCGGAGTCGTCCAGGGCGAGGGAGATGCGGTCCATGGTCTGCCGCGAAGAGGAAAGCTTGGCCTTTGACGAGCTGGACGACGCCGATGATCCGCTCGAGGAGGAAGACGACGATGCGCCATGGGAGGAGCCCTCCCACGTCACCCGCAAGCGCGCCAGGGGTCGCCGCGGCGGGAGGAAGGTGGCAGCGAGGGCGGCGCATACTGGGTGTGTCGCCGGCGCCTATGATGATTTCCAAGGGCTGTGCTTGCTCTGCACGCGTCCAGGCCACCGCGCCGCCGCCTGCACCACGGGGCCGGTGTGCCTGCGCTGTGGGGAGGCCGGCCACATGGCTAGGGAGTGCGCCCTCCCCCGCCCGCCAAGGCCCAGCTCGCCGGCCGATGGAGATGAACCTGCGAGGAAGCGCGTCAACGATGGAGGGCACGCCCGTCACGTCGAGGATGGCGCCAGGGATCTCCGTGCGCGTGCGCCGGAGGGGCGCCAGGCTGCCATGGAACCGAGGGCAAGGGCCCCTGCGGTGCGTCCTCGCGAGGAAGATAGCCAAGGTAGGAGAAGGGGTGACGGCGCCGGCGACCTCCGTGCGCGTGCGCCGGATGGGCGCCAGGCTGCCATGGGTGCGCGTGCCTCGGCTCCGCTTGCACGCGATGGGCAGAGGAGGGTGGTGGCTCCGCGCCGGGTCGACACGCCGTTCCAGGCTGCGGAGGCGCCGCGCAGAGGGGCTGCACCATCGCTGGCCGCCATGAGGCGCCAGGAGGAAGTGCAGCAGCGTGGCGGGCTTGGGCATGATGCCACTCGCGCGGTGGCACCGGTGCGCGTGGGGGCTGACCGGGCTGTTGCACCAGTGCTACCGGCGGCCCGCCGCACAGGTGATGTCCTGCAGCCCCGCAGGGGTGCGGATGAGGGTGGCGCCGCTGAACCTGCGCACTGGCGGTCGGAGGGGAGCTCGCGCGGCGCCCAGCACGCGCGGTTTGCATCGTGCCCCGTTCGGCCGAGATAGACCACGAAGAAGAAGCACTCTCGAGGGCTTTGCTAGCTGTCATCGTCGGCGTGCGACGGGCGGTCACCACGGAGGAGGTGGCCCACGCGCTGGAGGACGTCCACGGGCTGCCGCCAGCAAGCTTCTCCGTTCACTGCCACAGACCCGAGGACTTCCTCATCTACTTCGCATCGGCGGCGGACAAGGATAGGGTGCTGGGCGAGGGGGTGCTGGAGTCGCCGTTCTTCCGGCTGCTCCTTTGGCCATGGTCGCGGCGCACACACGCGACCTCCGGCGGTCTGTGCGTGCACACGGAGGTGGAGATTGAGGGCATTCCGGCCAATGCCTGGAGCCTCGCCACGGCGGAGGCCGTGCTCGCTCCGGTGGCTTGGGTGGAGCGCCTCCATCCCCTGACGCGTAGCCGAGCTGACATGGGGATCTTCCGCCTCAGTGCATGGAGCCTCGATCCGGCGACGATACCGCGGGAGGTTGACCTGCATGTGGTTGAGCCGGACGATCCGCCGTCGTTGGAAGACATGGCGGCGCCGGCGCAGGCGGTGGTCCCGCCGCATATCAACACGTTGGCATATCCCCTCATCGTGCACGTGACACGAACGACCGATTTTCGTCGCTCGGCCCCGCGCGGCGAGGCTGACGGACGCGGGGATGGAGACGGTGGGCGCACGGCAGCGTGGCCGGCCAGGAGGCAGTACCATTACACCATTGGCGCGCCGGACTCGCTGCCTGGTGCGGAGATGGTGGCGGCGCTTCCTCGTCTGGCCAGGTTGGTGGTGGAGGGCGCGGGACCACTAGGACCCTGGCGTCCGGTGTGGTCGTCGGCGACCTAGACCAGCCCGCATCGCGACTTGCGCAGAAGAAAAAGAGGAAGAGCAGAGGTGGGCGAAAGGTCAGGAGGCTGAAAGCGATGGCACGGGCAGCTGAGAGCGCCGGTCGACAAGACGAACAAGACACTGCCATGGCTCCGTTGGGGGAGGATCGACCGGTCAAAAGCACAACCGCTGGCGTGGAAAGCGGGGCGGAAGCTGAGGGTGAAAGCGCGGCAAATGTGGGCGACGTGGTGCGGGTGGGATCGCTCGTGGTCCTGCCCGCCAGTGCTACCGCTGGCTGCCAGGGCTCGACGACGACCGCCGCAGCTACGCGCCAGGGCCTGGCAACGAGCGCGTTGGAGCCCCCTTCGGTCCAAGCTTCAACGCTGGACTCTTGGGCAGACCCGTTTGTTCCGCGGTCGCTGTTGGGCTTGGACGCCTTCGCGGCCCAGGATCGATCCATGGAGCCTGCGCGGGAAGAGGCATCGACTCAAACCGGGGTGTTGGGCTGCAGTGACGCGCCTGGGCTGGGCTGCTTGTCTGAGGCTGGGTCATGTTCGACACTGGATCAAGACAGGGATGAGGACGCGGCTGCGGGGTTGGCTCCGATCCTGGAGTTGGCTCTGATTCTAGAGCTGACGATGGGCACCACCTCCGACTCGCCATCGCAGGAGGTCGCCGGCGAGGTTGGCGCGGAGGATGAGGTGGTTGATGAGGAGATTGTGGTGGAACAGCCCCTGGCGCGGGGCATCCGCGACACGGGCGGGATCACTGCAACACCTGCTCCGACTCCGTCCTTTTTCCCGCTTTGCCTCGCCACCGTTGGTGTTTAACAGGTCCCGTCCTGCTGCTGCGTCCAGGCCACGGGATGCCCCGGCTAGACCTAGGACGCTCGGCGAGTTTCTGATGGCTGCGAAGTCCCGCTCGGATGCCCTCATGCAGAATCCGGCCGTGAGGCGCAGGTTGGTGGAGCTCAACTTCCAGCCACGCCGCAGCTCGAGGATCGCAGGGCAACCAGGAGGACTGAGCTCGGAGATGAAGGCCGTGCGAAATCTAATGCGCAAGCTCGGTCTTCTCGATGGGGATGAGGCGGCGTCAGAGGCTGCACTGGAGGCATACCACAAGATGTACGATCTACCCCTAACGGATGACATGATCGAGGCCATTGCGGAGTTCTACGGGTGGACGTTGGATACTATCAGAGGCTGTTCCCCACCCTTGCTGGGGATGTCGGGTGGTCGCCTCATTGAGGCATGACCCCGGCAGGGTTCATCGGGTGTTTCTTACATAGTTCCGATGTTGTACGAACCAAAGATTTTGGTGAGGTGCGAGGCATCAATGATCGCGCACGGCGTTCGGGTGTTAGGAGTGTTGTGGCTACTACGGGTGCGTCTATTGTATGTCTTCAGGAGACAAAGCTATCGGCTGTAACTCTTGCCATTGTCATGGAAACGCTTGGCGCGGACTTTGATGCTTACTTCTGCTTGCCGGCTGTTGGGACGAGAGGTGGGGTGATTGTTGCTTGGGTCAGTAGGTTGGTGCAGCTGGATAGCGCCCACTACGGTGACAACAGCATCACCGCTAGGGTGTCCCCCATTGGGGACGGTCCATGGTGGTGGTTGACGTGTGTCTATGGCCCACAGGCTGAGACTGACAAGGTCGCCTTCCTCGCAGAGCTCCGCGACATTCGCAGAATCCACTAGGGTCCCTGGGCTATCTGCGGGGACTTCAACATGATCTACCGCGATGAGGACAAGAACAATGGAAACCTGAACCGGCGGATGATGGGCCGATTTCGCCGCTTTCTGAACGACTGCGAGCTGAAAGAGATCTACCTGCACGGGCGCCGCTACACTTTGTCGAATGAGAGGGACACGCCCACTCTCGTCCGGTTGGATCGGGTGTTTACCACGGTGGCCTGGGAGGAGATGTTCGGTAGCTGCATGTTGCGCTGCCTGGCGACGGTAGTGGCAGATCATTGCCCTCTCCTGCTGGACTGTACCTCAAAACCCGCAGGGCGGAAAAGGTTTCAGTTCGAACGTTTCTGGCTAAGGTTGGATGTGTTTAGTGAGGTGGTACAGAACAGTTGGGATCAGGTGGATGGAGACCCGGACCCTTTCCGGAGGCTCACCGCTAAACTGAAACGGACGGCGCGCAGCCTTATGAGCTGGAACGATAAGAAGGTTGGTTCGGTCAAGCTGCAGCTGATGTTAGCGCGGGAGGTTGTGCTGAGGTTGGACATCGCCATGGATTCTCGACTGCTATCTCCGGATGAACGTCGACTCCGGGCCCACTGATACGTCTCCGACGTATCGATAATTTCTTATGTTCCATGCCACATTATTGATGATATCTACATGTTTTATGCACACTTTATGTCATATTCGTGCATTTTCTGGAACTAACCTATTAACAAGATGCCGAAGAGCCGATTCTTCGTTTTACGTCTGTTTTTGGTTTCGAAATCCTAGTAACGTAATATTCTCGGAATTGGACGAAATCAACGCCCGGGGTCCTATTTTGCCACGAAGCTTCCGGAAGACCGAAGAGGAGTCGAAGTGGGGCCACGAGGCGCCGCCACCATAGGGCGGCGCGGCCCGGGCCCCGGCCGCGCCGACCTATGGCGTGGGGCCCTCGTGTGGCCCCCCACGTTGCCCTTGCGCCTACTTAAAGCCTCCGTCGCGAAACCCCCGATGCCGAGAGCCACGATACGGAAAACCTTGCGAGACGCCGCCGCCGCCAATCCCATCTCGGGGGATTTCGGAGATCTCCTCCGGCACCCTGCCGGAGAGGGGATTCATCTCCGGAGAACTCTTCACCGCCATGGTCGCCTCCGGAGTGATGAGTGAGTAGTTCACCCTCGGACCATGGGTCCATAGAAGTAGCTAGATGGTTGTCTTCTCCTCATTGTGCTTCATTGTTGGATCTTGTGAGCTGCCTAACATGATCAAGATCATCTATCTCGTAATGCTATATGTTGTGTTTGTCGGGATCCGATGGATAGAGAATACCATGTTATGTTAATTATCAAGTTATTACCTATGTGTTGTTTATGATCTTGCATGCTCTCCGTTATTAGTAGAGGCTCGGCCAAGTTTTTGCTCTTAACTCCAAGAGGGAGTATTTATGCTCGATAGTGGGATCATGCCTCCATTGATATCCGGGACGAGTGACGGAAAGTTCTAAGGTTGTGGATTGTCTGTTGCCACTAGGGATAAAACATTGATGCTATGTCTAAGGATGTAGTTGTTGATTACATTACGCACCATACTTAATGCAATTGTCCGTTGTTTTACAACTTAATACCGGAAGGGGTTCGGATGATAACCTGAAGGTGGACTTTTTAGGCATAGATGCGATTGGATGGCGGTCTATGTACTTTGTCGTAATGCCCAATTAAATCTCACTCGTACTTATCATGACATGTATGTGCATTGTTATGCCCTCTCTATTTGTCAATTGCCCGACCGTAATTTGTTCACCCAACATGCTTTTATCTTATGGGAGAGACACCTCTAGTGAACTGTGGACCCCGGTCCATTCTTTTATACTTGAAATACAAATCTGCTGCAATACTTGTTCTTTACTTGTTTTCTTGCAAACAATCATCTTCCACACAATACGGTTAATCCTTTGTTACAGCAAGCCGGTGAGATTGACAACCTCATCTGTTTCGTTGGGGCAAAGTACTTTGGTTGTGTTGTGCGAGGTTCCACGTTGGCGCCGAATCTCGCGGTGTTGCGCCGCACTACATCCCGCCGCCATCAACCTTCAACGTGCTTCTTGACTCCTACTGGTTCGATTAAACCTTGGTTTCTTGCGAGGGAAACTTGCCGCTGTGCGCATCACACCTTCCTCTTGGGGTTCCCAACGGACGTGTCGATTACACGCATCAAGCAAATTTCTGGCGCCGTTGCCGGGGAGATCAAGACACGCTGCAAGGGGAGTCTCCACTTCCCAACCTCTTTACTTTGTTTTTGTCTTGCTTTATTTTATTTACTACTTTGTTTGCTGCATTATATCAAAATACAAAAAAATTAGTTGCTAGCTTTACTTTATTTACTTGTCTTGCACTCTATATCAAAAACACAAAAAAATTAGTTACTTGCATTTACTTTATCTAGTTTGCTTTATTTACTACTGCTAAAATGGCCACCCCTGAAAATACTAAGTTGTGTGACTTCACAACCACAAATAATAATGATTTCCTATGCACACCTATTGCTCCACCTGCTACTACAGCGAGAATTCTTTGAAATTAAACCCGCTTTCTCGAATCTTGTTATGCGAGAGCAATTTTCTGGTGTTAGTTCTGATGATGCTGCTGCCCATCTTAATAATTTTGTTGAACTATGTGAAATGCAAAAGTATAAGAATGTAGATGGTGATATTATTAAATTAAAATTGTTTCCTTTCTCATTAAGAGGAAGAGCTAAAGATTGGTTGCTATCTGCCTAAGAATAGTATTGATTCCTGGACTAAATGCAAGGATGCTTTTATTGGTAGATATTATCCCCCTGCTAAAATTATATCTTTGAGGAGTAGCATAATGAATTTTAAACAAATGGATAATGAACATGTTGCTCAAGCTTGGGAAAGAATGAAATCTTTGGTTAAAAATTGCCCAACCCATGGACTGACTACTTGGATGATCATCCAAACCTTCTATGCAGGACAAAAATTTTCTTCGCGGAATTTATTGGATTCAGCTGCTGGAGGTACCTTTATGTCCATCACTCTTGGTGAAGCAACAAAGCTTCTTGATGATATGATGATTAATTACTCCGAATGGCACACGGAAAGAGCTCCACAAGGTAAGAAGGTAAATTCTGTTGAAGAATCCTCTTCCTTGAATGATAAGATTGATGCTATTATGTCTATGATTGTGAATGATAGGACTAATGTTGATCCTAATAATGTTCCGTTAGCTTCATTGGTTGCCCAAGAAGAACACGTTGATGTAAACTTCTTTAAAAATAATAATTTCAACAACAATGCTTATCGGAACAATTCTAGTAATAACTATAGGCCATATCCTTATAATAATGGTAACGGTTATGCTAATTCTTATGGGAATTCTTACAACAATAATAGGAATACACCCCCTGGACTTGAAGCTATGCTTAAAGAATTTATTAGTACACAAACTGCCTTTGACAAATCTGTTGAGGAAAAGCTCAATAAAATTGATATTCTTGCTTCTAAGGTTGATAGTCTTGCCTCTGATGTTGATCTTTTGAAATCGAAAGTTATGCCTAATAGGGATATTGAAAATAAAATTGTTACTACAGCAAATGCCATCCAAGTTAGAATTAATGAGAATATAAGATTAATGGCTGAACTGCGTGCTAGGTGGGATAGAGAAGAAAATGAAAAACTAGCTAAAGAGAAAAATGTAGCTAAAGTTTGGACTATTACCACCACTAGCAATGCTAATGATTCACATGTTGCTGCACCTCCTACTATTAATGGTAAAATAATTGGTGTTGGCAATGTTTCTACTCCTAGTGCAAAGCGCGCAAAATTACCTGAAATTGCTAAAACTGCTGAAACCGCCTGTGATAAAACTGCTGAAATTTTTTCCAACCTTGGGGATGATAATCCCATTGCTTTAAATTGTAATGATTTAGATTTTGATGATTGCCACATCTCTGAAGTTATAATGTTCTTACAAAAACTTGCTAAAAGTCCTAATGCTAGCGCTGTAAACTTGGGTTTCACAAAACATATTACAAATGCTCTCATAAAAGCTAGAGAAGAGAAACTAAAACTTGAAACTTCTATTCCTAGAAAGCTAGAAGATGGTTGGGAGCCCATCATTAAAATGAGGGTCAAAGATTTTGATTGTAATGCTTTATGTGATCTTGGTGCAAGTATTTCTGTTATGCCTAAGAAAGTCTATGATATGCTTGACTTGCCACCATTGAAAAATTGTTATTTGGATGTTAATCTCGTTGATAATGCTAAAAAGAAACCTTTGGGGAGAGTTGATAATGTTCATATTGTGGTTAACAATAACCTTGTCCCCGTTGATTTTGTTGTCTTGGATATTGAATGCAATACATCTTGCCCCGTTATATTGGGAAGACCTTTTTTCGAACCGTTGGTGCTACTATTGATATGAAGGAAGGTAATATTAAATATCAATTTCCTCTCAAGAAAGGTATGGAACACTTCCCTAGAAAGAGAATGAAGTTACCTTATGATTCTATTATTAGAACAAATTATGATGTTGATGCTTCATCTCTTGATGTTACTTGATATACACTTTACGCGCCTAGCAGAAAGGCGTTAAAGAAAAACGCTTATGGGAGACAACCCATGTTTTTACTACAGTATTTTTGTTTTATATTTGAGTCTTGGAAGTTGTTTACTACTGTAGCAACCTATCCTTATCTTAGTTTTGTGTTTTGTTGTGCCAAGTAAAGTCTTTGATAGTAAAGTAAATACTAGATTTGGATTACTCGCGCAGAAACAGATTTCTTTGCTTGTCACGAATCTGGGTCTAATTCTCTGTAGGTAACTCAGAAAATTAAGCCAATTTACGTGAGTGATCCTCAGATATGTACGCAACTTTCATTCAATTTGGGCATTTTCATTTGACTAAGTCTGGTGCCCTAATAAAATCCATCTTTACGGACTGTTCTGTTTTGACAGATTCTGCCTTTTATTTCGCATTGCCTCTTTTGCTATGTTGGATGAATTTCTTTGATCCATTAATGTCCAGTAGCTTTATGCAATGTCCAGAAGTGTTAAGAATGATTGTGTCACCTCTGAACATGTTAATTTTTATTGTGCACTAACCCTCTAATGAGTTGTTTCGAGTTTGGTGTGGAGGAAGTTTTCAAGGATCAAGAGAGGAGTATGATACAATATGATCAAGGAGAGTGAAAGCTCTAAGCTTGGGGATGCCCCGGTGGTTCACCCCTGCATATTTTAAGAAGACTCAAGCGTCTAAGCTTGGGGATGCCCAAGGCATCCCCTTCTTCATCGACAACATTATCGGGTTCCTCCCCGAAACTATATTTTTATTCCGTCACATCTTATGCACTTTGCTTGGAGCGTCGGTTTGTTTTTGTTTTTGTTTTGTTTGAATAAAATGGATCCTAGCATTCACTTTGTGGGAGAGAGACACGCTCCGCTGTAGCATATGGACAAGTATGTCCTTAGGCTTTACTCATAGTGTTCATGGCGAAGTTTCTTCTTCGTTAAATTGTTATATGGTTGGAATTGGAAAATACTACATGTAGTAATTCTAAAATGTCTTGGATAATTTGATACTTGGCAATTGTTGTGCTCATGTTTAAGCTCTTGCATCATATACTTTGCACCCATTAATGAAGAAACACTTAGAGCTTGCTAATTTGGTTTGCATATTTGGTTTCTCTAGAGTCTAGATAATATCTAGTATTGAGTTTTGAACAACAAGGAAGACGGTGTAGAGTCTTATAATGTTTACAATATGTCTTTTATGTGAGTTTTGCTGCACCGTTCATCCTTGTGTTTGTTTCAAATAACCTTGCTAGCCTAAACCTTGTATCGAGAGGGAATACTTCTCATGCATCCAAAATCCTTGAGCCAACCACTATGCCATTTGTGTCCACCATACCTACCTACTACATGGTATTTCTCCGCCATTCCAAAGTAAATTGCTTGAGTGCTACCTTTAAAATTCCATCATTCACCTTTGCAATATATAGCTCATGGGACAAATAGCTTAAAAACTATTGTAGTATTGAATATGTACTTATGCACTTTATCTCTTATTAAGTTGCTTGTTGTGCGATAACCATGTTTCGGGGACGCCATCAACTATTCTTTGTTGAATATCATGTGAGTTGCTATGCATGTCCGTCTTGTCTGAAGTAAGAGAGATCTACCACCTTAATGGTTGGAGCATGCATATTGTTAGAGAAGAACATTGGGCCGCTAACTAAAGCCATGATTCATGGTGGAAGTTTCAGTTTTGGACATATATCCTCAATCTCATATGAGAATAATAATTGTTGCCACATGCTTATGCATTAAAGAGGAGTCCATTATCCGTTGTCCATGTTGTCCCGGTATGGATGTCTAAGTTGAGAATAATCAAAAGCGAGAAATCCAAAATGCGAGCTTTCTCCTTAGACCTTTGTACAGAGCGGCATGGAGGTACCCCTTTGTGACACTTGGTTAAAACATGTGTATTGCGATGATCCGGTAGTCCAAGCTAATTAGGACAAGGTGCGGGCACTATTAGTATACTATGCATGAGGCTTGCAACTTGTAAGATATAATTTTCATAACTCATATGCTTTATATTACTACCGTTGACAAAATTGTTTCATGTTTTCAAAATAAAAGCTCTAGCACAAATATAGCAATCGATGCTTTCCTCTTTGAAGGACCATTCTTTTTTACTTTTATGTTGAGTTAGTTCACCTATTTCTCTCCACCTCAAGAAGCAAACACTTGTGTGAACTGTGCATTGATTCCTACATACTTGCATATTGCACTTGTTATATTACTCTATGTTGACAATTATCCATGATATATACATGTTACAAGTTGAAAGCAACCGCTGAAACTTAATCTTCCTTTGTGTTGCTTCAACACCTTTACTTTGATTTATTGCTTTATGAGTTAACTCTTATGCAAGACTTATTGATGCTTGTCTTGAAGTACTATTCATGAAAAGTCTTTGCTTTATGATTCACTTGTTTACTCATGTCATTACCATTGTTTTGATCGCTGCATTCATTACATATATTTACAAATAGTATGATCAAGGTTATGTTGGCATGTCACTTCGAAATTATCTTTGTTATCGTTTTACCCGCTCGGGACGAGCGTAACTAAGCTTGGAGATGCTGATACGTCTCCGACGTATCGATAATTTCTTATGTTCCATGCCACATTATTGATGATATCTACATGTTTTATGCACACTTTATGTCATATTCGTGCATTTTACGGAACTAACCTATTAACAAGATGCCGAAGAGCCGATTCTTGTTTTCTAGCTGTTTTTGGTTTCAGAAATCCTAGTAACGAAATATTCTCGGAATTGGACGAAATCAACGCCCGGGGTCCTATTTTGCCACGAAGCTTCCGGAAGACCGAAGAGGAGTCGAAGTGGGGCCACGAGGCGCCGCCACCATAGGGCGGCGCGGCCCGGGCCCCGGCCGCGCCGACCTATGGCGTGGGGCCCTCGTGTGGCCCCCACGTTGCCCTTCCGCCTACTTAAAGCCTCCGTCGCGAAACCCCCGGTCATCGAGAGCCACGATATGGAAAACCTTACTAAGACGCCGCCGCCGCCAATCCCATCTCGGGGGATTCGGAGATCTCCTCCGGCACCTCGCCGGAGAGGGGATTCATCTCCCGGAGGACTCTTCACCGCCATGGTCGCCTCCGGAGTGATGAGTGAGTAGTTCACCCCTGGACTATGGGTCCATAGCAGTAGCTAGTTGGTTGTCTTCTCCTCATTGTGCTTCATTGTTGGATCTTGTGAGCTGCCTAACATGATCAAGATCATCTAACTGTAATGCTATATGTTGTGTTTGTCGGGATCCGATGGATAGAGAATACCATGTTATGTTAATTATCAAGTTATTACCTATGTGTTGTTTATGATCTTGCATGCTCTCCGTTATTAGTAGAGGCTCTGGCCAAGTTTTTGCTCTTAACTCCAAGAGGGAGTATTTATGCTCGATAGTGGGATCATGCCTCCATTGATATCTGGGACAGTGACAGAAAGTTCTAAGGTTGTGGATTGCTGTTGCCACTAGGGATAAAACATTGATGCTATGTCTAAGGATGTAGTTGTTGATTACATTACGCACCATACTTAATGCAATTGTCCGTTGTTTTACAACTTAATACTTGGAAGGGGTTCGGATGATAACTCTGAAGGTGGACTTTTTAGGCATAGATGCGGTTGGATGGCGGTCTATGTACTTTGTCATAATGCCCAATTAAATCTCACTTGTACTTATCATGACATGTATGTGCATTGTTATGCCCTCTCTATTTGTCAATTGCCCGACTGTAATTTGTTCACCCAACATGTTTTTATCTTATGGGAGAGACACCTCTAGTGAACTGTGGACCCCGGTCCATTCTTTTATACTTGAAATACAAATCTGCTGCAATACTTGTTCTTTACTTGTTTTCTTGCAAACAATCATCTTCCACACAATACGGTTAATCCTTTGTTACAGACAAGCCGGTGAGATTGACAACCTCATCTGTTTCGTTGGGGCAAAGTACTTTGGTTGTGTTGTGCGGGTTCCACGTTGGCGCCGGAATCTGCGGTGTTGCGCCGCACTACATCCCGCCGCCATCAACCTTCAACGTGCTTCTTGACTCCTACTGGTTCGATTAAACCTTGGTTTCTTACTGAGGGAAACTTGCCGCTGTGCGCATCACACCTTCCTCTTGGGGTTCCCAACGGACGTGTCAGTTACACGCATCACCCACCTAAAGCACGCCTACTTGGGCCTAGCCTCCCTTGAGCGCACTATGGCCCGGCAGAGGGCTAAGATCGCTCGGCTGAGAGAGGGCGACGCCAACACATCATTCTTCCACCAGCATGCGGCTTATAGGCGCCAGAAGAATGTGATCCACAGCCTACAGGTGGATGGCGCTATCATTTCCGACCATGTGGCCATGGCTGAAGCGACCTTTACGCACTTTGAGGGTCTGCTAGGGACATCGGTAGACCGGTTACACTCGCTGGACTTGGACTTTCTGGGTACTCACTCAGAAGACCTCTCCGAGCTTGAGGCTGCGTTCACTGAGGATGAGATTTGGGAGGTGGTTAGGCGCTTGCCGCCAGGCAAAGCGCCAGGCCCGGATGGATTCATGGCCGAGTTCCCGCAGAAATGCTGGAGCACGGTCAAAGGTGATTTCATGGCAGCGTTCGACAAGCTGTTCACGATGTGTGGGCGTGGGTTTCAAGGCCTGAACCAGGCACTGATGATCCTGCTGCCTAAGCGCCCGGATGCGGCGGCGCTGGGTGACTACAGGCCGATTAGTCTGATCCACATCTTCGCCAAGCTGGTGGCAAAGACGATGGCTTCTCGGCTAGCTCCTAGGATGGAGTCGCTGGTGGATCGTAATCAATGTGCGTTCATTCGCAAACGGTGCATCCATGACAACTTTATGTTGGTACAGCAGACAACTAGATTCTTACACGGACGAAAGGAGCCGCGGGTGATGCTCAAGCTAGATATCGCTCGTGCGTTCGACTCGGTCTCGTGGGGGTTTCTCATGGAGATCCTTCGCAAGATCGGGTTTGGCCCTAGGTTCCGCGAGGTGGTGTCCATTTTGCTCTCCACGGCAAGTACCAGGGTGATGCTCAATGGCGAGCCAGGCCCCCCCATCTGGCATAGGAGGGGTCTGAGACAAGGGGACCCCCTATCGCCATTGCTGTTCGTCTTGATGATGAACTCGCTTAACAGGCTGCTGGCCAAGGCCATTGAGTTGGGTATCCTGAGGCGTCTGGCTCGGCGGGACTTGGTAACATCGGTGTCGCTATACGCGGATGATGTGGTGATCTTCTGCCACCCAGATGAGTCAGAATTGCGCGCCGTCCGCGGCATTCTAGAGCTCTTTGGGCAGGCATCAGGATTACGCACCAACTTCGCCAAGTGCTCGGTCTCCCCGATTGCCTGCTCGGACGAAGAGGCTGCTGGCGCCGCTGGGCTCATGGAGTGCCAGCTGGCGCAGTTCCCGGTGAAGTACCTCGGCATCCCGCTCTCCATCAGGAGGTTGTCGGCTGTATCTTTCCAGCCCCTGGTGGATCGGCTCGCCGACAAACTCCCCACTTGGCGGGCATCCATGATGCCCAGGGCGGGGCGGTTGGCGCTGATACGCGCGGTCCTTGCGGCTATTCCCCTGCATCAACTTATGGTGTTGGGGCTGGACAAGAGGACGCTGAAGCAGGTCAACAAGATCCTGCTCGGCTTTCTCTGGGCTGGGAGGACGGATGCCAATGGCGGTCACTGCCACGTCAACTGGTCCAGGGTCTACCGGCCGCCTCGGCTGGGTGGTCTGGGAATCCCCGAGTTGGCACGCACCGCGATCATTCTGAGGGTGCGTTGGATTTGGAGGATGCGTACAGACCCCACGCGGCCATGGCGTGGGCTCGACATGCAATTCTCGAAGGTGGAGCTTGATGTCTTCATGGCCTCCACCTTTATGGAGGTTGGCAATGGGGAATCCGCTCTCTTCTGGGAGGACAAATGGTTGGACGGCAGGTCCATCAAGGAGATGGCGCCAGAGGTGTATGCGCTGGTACCTAAACGCCGCCGGAAGGCGCGTACGGTTCGGGAAGCGCTGGTTGATCACGCTTGGATCCCTGACATTGCCGGAGCGCCGAGTGCCCTAGCTATGTGGCAGTATGTACAACTCTGGGAAGACTCAGGGATGTGCAACTGTCGACGGAGCACGATAGGATGATATGGCGTTGGACGACGGATGGCCAGTACACTTCTCGTTCCTGCTATGACACCCTCTTTCAGGGGGCCATCACCTCAGGGTCGTGGGAGCTGAACTGGAAATCCTGGGCGCCGCCAAGAGTGAAGTTCTTTATCTGGCTGGCCTGCCTGGATAGGTGCTGGACGGGTGAGAGGCTGGCGCGGCGGGGCCTGCCGCATGCGCCTAGATGCCCGCTGTGCGACCAGGCGGTGGAGACCATGACACACCTGCTCACTGGGAGCTCGTTCTCCAGGGTGGTCTGGTACGAGGTCCTCTCGTGGATCCGATCGATCTCAGGACCTCCCACGGCAGAGGGCGACTTCGCGGAGTGGTGGTCGCTGGTGGTGCGGACCGCCCCTCGCCAGCTGCGCAAGGGCACTTCGTCGATAATCATGCTTACGGCGTGGTGGATATGGAAACACCGGAATGTTGCGGTCTTCGACAACGCACTTCCCTCGGTGACGTCCCTATTCAACGACATTAGGTCCGAGGCGCGTCAATGGGCGGACGCGGGAGCCCGGGGTGTTCGCCAGCTCCTCCCCTAGATTAGTTTCTTCTCTTGGGTTGAGTTGTAAGGCGTGGTGTGTGCCCTCTCGGGGGTTTGTACATATAACCTTCTTTCTATCAATGCATCGAAACGCAAGGCTTTTGCGTTTTCGCGAAAAAGTTTAGCCTATGCATCCTTTGTTCCTGGAATGTTTCCCTCTATTCAACTGTACCCCATGCATCAGTTTTTGGACATGGAATACCAGAGCTTGCCACCAAATCCGTGACAAATTCTAAGTGTTGTATAGAAAAGCGGAGCTCCGTCTTTACCAAATGCAGCAAGTGTGTGTGTGTGTGGGGGGGGGGGGGGTGCAACTGTGGGTGGAGTGAACATTTATACAAATGTTTTGTTTTGCGAAAATTTCCACTGTTATGTTAATAATCATTGTAACAGAGTACAAAAGGGCAAGCAAAGTTGGAAGAGAAAATCAATTTTTGGTGCCCATAATTGAGGATCTTAGCATACTCCGCACAATAATAACACCTAATTACTTAATTTCTTCAGTGGATTTGCCGGTAAGCTCCACCACTGCACCATTCTACATCTTTCCCCAATTCACGGTGAAAGGAGGGCAATATATCAAGCGTATAAAATTTTGATGGCTCCTCCCATTGTGTTTGCAGTATATGGAAGCGTTGCTCTTCGGTCAACCCCAACGACCATTCTTTCTCACGTTCAGCTTGGCAATAGTGTCGTTTGTGGCGGATTCCTAATACTTTGGCAAGCTATAGCTAGTTGGATCGACTCAAGCATGCAAGATTCTTGAAGCTCAGTTTCCTCTAATACCTTACGAACAAAAGATAATCAGATAAGCATATTTTTGGTTTCTTGTATGCTACCTCCAGCTGCCTTTTTATGGGCTTGGTTGTTCATATGTAACATGAGTTGTTCACTCACGAGAGTGATGCATAAAATGCAATTTCGATGACTTGCAGGTCATGCATTTTGCAACGCTTGTGTTGATTTTATTAGGTGTGCAGTGGAGATAGATTTGTAGTAGAAAATTATTGCATTTCATATATGAGGTAACACAACATTCTCAGGGCGAATCAAAATATTATCATGGACGGCCATGTGCATTATTCGATGAAGAGGCCAAGGACATCTCCTGATTTTCGAAAAATATGATATCCATGGATTGTTGTTGTCAGAACAAACGGGACTAGATATGATACATAAAATAAATGAAAATAGGGCCAACTTTGTTGGTCAAAATTTGCATGGGTTCTGTGGAGCTCCCTTATGTCAGCGTAGACAAGCGCCAACTCCATCCCCTCCATCTCAGCCCATTTGGCAGCCGCCTCCGCAGCCCACCCCACCACTTGTCCACCCATCGGCCCAGTTCCCTCCCCCCTCCCCTCTTCCGCTTTTGGGCTGCACGAGATGTTTGGACCCTTATCACTTGCGGCCCGTTTGCAAATCCCAGGTGAGATGCCGAGGTTGTTACAATTATGGACATATCAAGAAAAACTGTTTACGGAAAAAAGGAAAAACTCTGATTTTTCGCATTAAATCTAAACCACCCGGGAAAGAGACACATTCATCCCCTGCCCCTTCCTCGCCGCTCCGCCTCCCAACCCTTTTGCATCTGCTGCACCGCCACCACCGCCACCACCTCCACCACCTCCGCCACCTCCACCTGCTTGCTGCCCTCGCCCCGACGACGGTGGCCTCATGGCGAACTACCCCTGTGACCCTCACCCTCATCTCCCTCCTGGCGCGGACATTGTGCCGCATTGTGTTCATCGTCGACGCAGGGCTTTTCACGTCTTCACCAACACGCCATTGCTCAACTGCGACGACTGGGCAATCGTCGTCCTTGAACCTGAATCCGACCCTGCTCAGTTCACTGGTGATGCTGCTCTCATCCGTGGCTTCCTCAACAATCAGGGATATCATGTCCGTCAGATGACAAGGTCAGCTATGGGTGCGGCTTTAGTTCAGTTCTCTGACACTCGTTCTAGAGATGCTTGCGATAGATCGTAGTCCTTTTTTCATTGGTGATAGCATCTTAAGGGTTATTCCCCAGGACCGTGGTTTGAATCATAGGAATTGCACTTTTACTCATGATGTATGGCTTATGATGGTTAATTACCCCCAAGAGGCATGGCATGTTGAAAAGATTAAGGAATCTGTCAGTGAATTTGGCAAATTGTTGGTTTGGAACCGTGATGGATCAAACAGAGCTAGAATCCTTGTTAAGGTTAGAGTTCCTGATCTCCTGGAGGTCCCTATCAGTCTGGTGTTATGTCAGAATACTAGTGATGAAGGTCATGGTCACTCTTGGACTGTGGTCAATTATATTCTCGCAAGCCAAGCTCATTGGAGGACTTGGTGGTGATGAAGATCCTCTGCCACCCGATGGAGGAAACCCTCATCCACTACCAAACATTCCTTTTGGTGGTATCCGGGATGACTTGGTTCATGAGAATAATGAGATGCGAGGATAATGTTGCACCAAATCATGAAAATATTGCACCTGGTGGTAATGCTGCTCCAGGCTGCCGATGGGGAGCCCATGGTGCATACCCCTCCCCAAGCACTCGTGCGGAACGGTCAAAACAGATCATAATCGTGGATATTGAGCCTGCTCGTGGAGGCGCTTGATGCTCTTGCAGCCTATCATAGCATGCTCACAGATGTTCTCAATTCTTTCCCAGATGCTTTGGGCAAACTTGGTAATGAAAATGTTACAGGAGCTAGAATCCAGATGATTGATGTTATTGCTGAAGAATACTCAGAGAGAAAATGTGTTGTCACAGTATTCACTGCACAGCAGGCACCAGCTAATAAATCCTCTGTCATCATATCTGAGATCTATGATCAAGCCACTACTTCTGCTGTTCCTCCTTCACAGATTCTTCCTTCTGAAGAAATCCCTGATGTGGCTATGTCTGATGTCATGTATGAAAGCAACAATACTGTTATGGATACACCTATTGGCAAGAGGAAAAATGAGCAAGCCCCTGTGGATGTCAAGGAAGTCGAGGCGCGAGAGAAGAATTGCTGTTATCTCTGCAGGTTACAAGGATAAAGAAGCTGCAGATGCAGCAATGGCAAGGGAACTTGAGAAAGAGCAGCAGAATGAAGCTAGAAAGGGAAAAGACAAGGGAAAGGAAAAGGAGAAGAAAAAGGCACCTGCAAAGGTTGCTAAGAAAAATCTCAACTCTGAATTTGATGTGGAGATTATTGATAGGACTGCCCCTCCTCCTCCAGAACTACCAATCAAGATTGTTCGTAACATTGCGAGTAGAACGGTGCCGGATCCCTCCTAGTGAGGTGGTCGATGAAAAGCTTCTTGCCAAGAGTGGCTAAATGTATTGCCACCTTATTCCTGATCGGTGGGGTTGTCCGTCATACAACCTAGTTATCCCTAGTTTATTATCATGCTTCGAGTTGTTCTTCATTAATGGAGGACAAGTACTTTTGTTATATGTGACAATTCTTTTGTCACATTTGGTGATGCTGTTAGACATTTATGTGGTGACAGTGATGATACTTATTTTGGTCCTGTAATAATGGATATCTATGCTATGGTTATTATTAATTTTTCTATGAGTTGCTCTTGTTCCTGTCATGTCAGTAATGATGATTTTTGGTGTATGATGGGACATAAATACACAACAATTATGATATGTGTTGGTATCATGGTTAAGACAGTCTGTTTTGCTGTTTATGAATACTATTTGAAAGGGAGTTTATCTGTGAGGAATATGAAGTATGAGTGGTTAGTTATGCTGCCACTGGGCTGTTTTTACCACACAGAAGATTTTATTAAATGAGTATCTCATGGAATATACTAAACTGGAATATTAGAGGGATTAATTCTCAGGAAAGGTGGGATGATATCAAACAAAGAGTGGAAGAATGTAACTGCAATATTATTTGCTTACAAGAAACAAAAAGGGAACATTTTGAATTGTCATATCTGAGGAACTTTTGTCACAAGAAATTCAACAAGTATGCTTTCACTCCCTCTATTGGTAGTTCTGGAGGCATTATTACAATATGGAATGGGAGTCTATTTGAGGGCATAATTATTTCTCAAAGCATTTTTCAAGTTACTGTGAAACTCAAATGTAGAATGTCTGGCAAAATCTGGTATCTAACCAACATCTATGGACCTGCCCACAATGAAAACAGAGAGGATTTCTTTAATTGGATGGCAGATCTTGACTCTTCTGATTACCACTACTGGATGATTATGGGTGACTTTAATTTAATCAGAAATCCATGTGATAGGAATAGGAGTGGAGGAGACTCAAATAATATGTTACTTTTCAACACCTGTCATACAAGTTCATGATCTTGAAGAAATACCACTAAAAGGAAGATCTTATACATGGAGCAATATGCAGCAGAATCCACTCTTGGAAAAACTTGATTGGGTGTTTACTTCGCCTCATGGACATCTGAATTCCCCAATACTTTGTCCTATCCACTATCACGAATGGGGTCTGATCATATTCCTATACATGTGCAAATTGGTACTGATATTCCAAAAACAAACCTGTTCAGATTTGAAGACTATTGGATAGAGTTTGAAGGATTTCTAGATATTGTGAAAGTCAATTGGGAAACGGCTGCTTACAGAAATGATTCTGCACTTATGTTAAATGGCAAATTCAAGAAGCTTAGAGTTGGGCTGAAGAAATGGAGCAGAAATTTCTCTAATTTGACTAAAATTATTACCAAGTGTAACTATACTCTAGCTCTTTTGGATGGATTGGAGGACCAAAGAAGATTATCTACTGTGGAGAAGAACTTTCAGAGAATTCTGAATAATCATACAAGGAAATTATTGGAAGCAAAAAGAATTTATTGGAAGAATAGAGCAAAAATCAGATGGGCCACCACAGGAGATGAAAACACAAGATATTTCCACACTATTGCAACTAAGAGCTATAGAAGAAATTTGATTACCTCCATTAAAGCTGCTGATGGGTCGGTAGTGTACAATCATGATCATAAAGCTGCAATCATTTGGGATTCATACAAGGAAAGATTGGGAGTCAGTGAAAATGCACAAATGCACATCAATCTTGAAAATATTATTCAACCAAGGGACTTGGCACATTTGGATACTCCTTTCACTAGGGAGGAAATTGATGATGTTATAAAGGAGTTTCCCTCTGATAAAGCCCCAGGGCCTGATGGTTTTAATGGAAAATTCATGAAGAAGTGTTGGCAAATTATTAAAGAGGACTTCTATAAACTGATAGATGATTTCTATAATGAGAAAATCAACCTGGAAAGTATCAACACTGCCTTTATTACTCTTATACCTAAGGTAGCAGACCCTGAGAATATGAATGATTTTAGACCAATATCCTTGGTTAGTCTTCCTCTCAAAATCATTACAAAGCTTATGGCTAATAGAATGCAGAAGGAGATTATTTCTTTAGTGCATCAGAACCAGTATGGTTTTATTAAAGGGAGGAATATTCAGGATTGTCTTGGTTGGACTTTTGAGTATCTACATATATGTCATTTATCCAAGAGACCCATCATTATACTCAAAATTGACTTTGAGAAGGCATTTGATAAGGTGGATTATAATGCAGTTATTAGCATGTTGAGAGCAAGAGGATTTGGACAAAAGTGGGTAAAACTTGTATCCAACATTTTACACTCAGCATCTACATCAGTATTGTTAAATGGGGTACCGGGGAAGAAAATTATTTGCAAAAGAGGTGTGAGACAGGGGGATCCCCTATCACCTATTTTATTTGTCAACATCGCGGATTTGCTACAAAGTGCAATCAATGATGCATGGCAGAATGGAATTATTAGTCTCCCACCGGTCGATGATTTTGGGCAGAAATTTCCTATAGTTCAATATGCAGATGATACACTTATGATTATGCCAGCTGATAATAACCAACTAATCCACCTGAAGAATATTCTGCAAATATTCAGTGCATCCACTGGACTACATGTGAATTATCACAAGACTACCCTTGTGCCTATCAATATTGATAATGAAAGAGCTACTGAACTGGCAAATATATTTGGATGCAAGGTTGAAAGCTTGCCATTTACATATTTGGGATTACCTCTTGGCACAACAAGGCCATCGATATTGACCTTATGCCTATGGTTTCAAGAATTGATAAGAAGCTATCTGGAATTTCATCTCTGATGTCTTATACTGGGAAGCTTACATTATTAAACTCAGTGATTCAGTCTTTACCTATGTATGCAATGTGCTCATTTAAAGTACCAGTCACAATATTTGTTCACTTTGAAAAGAGTGGAAGGCAGTTTCTTTGGTCTGACAGAGAAAATAAAATTCAAGGAAAATGCTTAGCAAGTTGGGACATGATGTGCAAACCAAAAGATCAAGGAGGGCTAGGAATCTTGAACCTCAGAATACAGAATCAGGTCCTTCTCATGAAAAACCTGCACAAGTTCTATAACAATGCAGACATCCCTTGGGTCAAATTGATATGGCATGCTTATTATGAAAACAGAGGTACCCCACAATCAATCGAGCACAAAGGCCTCCTTTTGGTGGAGAGACTGTTTGACTTTTCAGGATAAATACAAGGAGATGGAAAATGTGGATATAAATAATGGAAAATCAGTGATCCTATGGAAGGACAGTTGGAATAGTGATATCAGGCAGGACATATATCCCCATCTACACTCATTTGCTAAGAACCAAAAGATCACAATCCAAAAGGCAGTTGAAGTTTCTAATGAAAATATATATGATATGTTCCATCTTCCCCTCAGCACTGTTGCTCATGAAGAACTACACAATCTGGAACATGAATTACTGGACTTAAACATTTCTGCAATGGATGATATTTGGTCTTTCAATTGGGGCAGTAATTTTTCTACAAAGAAGGTCTACAAGGAACTTATTGGTAATCACTCACCACCAGATTGTATCACTTCAATATGGAAAACTTGTAACATTCCAAGGCATAAATTCTTTGCCTGGCTCTTACTCAATGGTAGACTCAACACAAAGGAGATGATGAAGCACAAGCACTTTTATGTGGAATTCTCTGATTGCATCTTATGTGAGGCTTGCCCTGAGGAAACAAATATGCACTTATTCTTTGAATGTACTTTCAGTCAAAGCTTACGGTGGGCTCTTGGTATAGAATGGAATGTTGATATGGATCTCTATCAGATGATGAAAGATGCCAAAAGAAGGATGTCCTTGGATTTCTTTATGGAAATAATGATCATAGGATGTTGGAGTATTTGGGACCAACGGAATGATGCTATATTCAATGGGAATCCGCCGAATATTCAGAGATGTATTAGCAAATTTAGAGCCACTTTCACTCTAACTATGCATAGAGCTAAGCCTAGTCTTAAGGAAGGGATGCAATCATGGATTGACACCCTATGAACATGTAATAAGTGTTTCACCATTGTAAATATTCACCCCATTATTTAATAGAAAATGACACAGTAGGGAGCCTTTCCCTACTGTATTTGTGTCAAAAAAAAAAAAAAGATGGATTTTAGTTTCTTAATTGTATCCTCCAGTGTAATTATTTTCGGCGGACTCCCAGTGTTATCCCCGCTAATTATTAGCAAATCATCAGTTCTTTCCTTCGTTTAGACGTGCAAAATAATACTTTCTTTTACTATCATGTTTCTGTTACCAACTTACCATGCTACCTTCCTTCAGACAAACAACCTTTCATGAGCAAAGAAAAAAATGCTTGCTCTGAATTTAGGGGATCTCTTACACTGCCGTCACTTTGTGTCGGAAACAATGCTTGTAGACGGAGTTAGTATCACTGTCTACAGTTTGCACACTAGCAAGTACAGTAGTTCAGTTCGCTCTTTAGCAGAGCGTTGGAGGAGCATGATCCGGTAAAGTGTGTACATCCCGTCTGAAACTGAAATGCCAGGTTAACTGAACTTTACAGATTCTTGTAGGCCATCAGGTAGAGTTGACATACAGAATAGTTTCAGTACACGGTCATCTCAGTTGTAGATCGTTAGGCCCTCCGGCAAACATGGGAGCAGGCGTACCCCCTGTTTCGCGGATTTCCTCTCCAATGAAACACACGGCAAGTTGAGATGGCATCGTCTACCGAGAATTTGCCCGTAGTTCTCGCCAAAGCTGCAAGACGGTACAGTCCCGCATGAATCTAAGAGAATCTCCAAGGCAGTGCCAGTCGTCTGTCGAGTTGGCGAACCCAAGCGCATAAAGATCATCATCCGCGTATCCTACAATGCACCTGTCTTCTGGTAGGTCGGCTGAAAGGGGGAAAAGAAAAATCAGAGGACAGCAAGATGCATCATTGGGCTGCTAAACACTGGTGGAAAAACAGGCTTCCGGGAAGCCCCATAAGTCGCGAAGGTAAAGGAACCGCGACTAATGGGGTCTTTAGTCGCGGTTCGTGTGGCGAACCGCGACCAAAGTCCTGGGCCCAGGGCGCACGGTGGCCAGCTGGTGCACGTGGGGGCTTTAGTCCCGGTTGGCCTGGCCAACCGCGACTAAAGGTGCTCGAAGGCCTTTAGTCGCGGTTGGCCAGGCCAACCGGGACTAAAGCCCTCCCCTATATATACCCATCCAGCCATTTGGAGCCAACACTTAGCCATTTGGAGCCATTCTCTTCACAAACTTCACAAGTGAGTGTTAGGTTTGCTTTTGGTTCCTCTTATGCACATAAGGTGTTTGATGAAATGCCCCAAGAGCATGAAACAAACATGATATGAAGTGTTGGAGTCACACTTGAGCTTTCTCATTTATTTTTTCCTCCTCGATCGCGGTTAGCAACTTGAACCTTTGATGCGTCATTGATAAAATATGCATGTGTGTGTAGTTCATTGTTTAATTTATATTGTTTGTAGCTAGTTAGTTTAACAAATGCATGATGGTTAATTATATATTTTATATTATAATAATGCAGATGAATCGGCAATGGATGTACGGTAACCGACTCTCCGGCGAGTTCGAGTACGGGTTTGAAAGATTTCCTCGTAGTGGCTAATGCGAACAAGCAGGGGGTTTTGTTATCTGTCCATGTGTTAAGTGTAAGAATCGGAAGGGTTACTCTTCCTCAAGAGATGTTCACATGCACCTGCTTCGGCACGGTTTCATGCCAAGCTATAATTGTTGGACCAAGCATGGAGAAAGAGGGGTTATAATGGAAGAAGATGAAGAAGGGGATGATTTCAATGATGAAAGCTATCTTTCTCATTTCGGTGATACTTTCATGGAGGATGCTGAAGGTGAAGGGGAAGGTGAAGGGGAAGGTGAAGAAGAGGCACGTGATGATCCCGTTGATGATCTTGGTCGGACCATTGCTGATGCACGGAGACGCTGCGAAACTGAAAAAGAGAGGAGAATTTGGATCGCATGTTAGAGGATCACGGGAAGGCGATGTACCCCGGATGCGATGATGGTCCGAAAAAGCTGGGCTGCACTACTGGATTTGCTGAGATGGAAGGCACGAGGCAGGTGTAGCTGACTCGGCATTTGAAAACTTGCTGAAAATGTTGAAGAATATGTTTCCAAAGAATAACGAGTTGCCCGCCACTACGTACGAAGCAAAGAAGGTTGTCTGCCCTCTAGGTTTAGAGGTTACGAAGATACATGCATGCATCAACGATCTGCATCCTATACCGCGGTGAATACGAGAATTTGAATGAATGCCCGGTATGCACTCGCATTGCGTTATAAGATCGGAGGCGATGACCCTGGTGACGATGTTGAGGGCCGAAACCCGGGAAGAGGGTTCCCGCCAAGGTGATGTGGTATGCTCCTATAATACCACGGTTGAAACGTCCGTTCAGGAACAAAGAGCATGCCAAGTTGTTGCGATGGCACAAAGAGGACCGTAAGTCGGACGGGGAGTTGAGACACCCCGCGGATGGAACGCAATGGAGAAAGATCGACAGAGAGTTCAAAGATTTTGCAGCTGACGCAAGGAACATAAGATTTGGTCTAAGTACGGATGGCATGAATCCTTTTGGCGAGCGAGCTCCAGCCATAGTACACGGCCCGTGACTCTATGCATCTACAACCTTCCTCCTTGGTTGTGCATGAAGCGGAAGTTCATTATGATGCCGGTGCTCATCCAAGGTCCGAAGCAACCCGGCAACGACATCGATGTGTACCTAAGGCCATTAGTTGATGAACTTTTACAGCTGTGGGGCAGACCTGGTGTCCGTGTGTGGGATGAGCACAAAGAAGAGGAATTTGACCTACGAGCGTTGCTTTTCGTAACCATCAACGATTGGCCTCGCTCTTAGTAACCTTTCGGGACTGTCAAATAAGGGATACAATGCATGCACGCACTTGCTTACATGAGACCGAAAGTGTACATTTGCCAAATTGTAAGAAGAACGTGTACCTTGGGCATCGTCGATTTCTTCGAAAGGTCATCCGAGTAAGAAAGAAAGGCAAGCATTACAACGGCAAGAGCGGATCACCGGCCGAAGCTCGCGGAACACACTCGGTGCTGAGGTATTTGATATGGTCAAGGGTTTGAAAGTCATCTTTGGAAAGGGTCCTGGCGGACAATCGGTTCCGAAGGGAGCCGACGGGCACGTAGCCATGTGGAAGAAGAAATCTATATTCCGGGAGCTAGAATATTGGAAAGTCCTAGAAGTCCGCTCTGCAATCGACGTGATGCACGTTACGAAGAATATTTGCGTGAACATCCTAAGCTTCTTGGGCGTGTATGGGAAGTCAAATGATACAAAGGAAGCACGGCGAGGACCCGGCAAAGTTTGAAAGACCACGATGACTCGCATCCGGAACGGTTTCAAGGTCGTGCCGACTACGCTCCGACCAAAGAAGAGAAGGTCATCTTTTTTGAATGCACGAGCGATATGAAGGTCCCGTCGGGATTCTCGTCCAATATAAAGGGAATAATAAACATGGCGGAGAAAAAGTTCCAAAACCTGAAGTCTCACGAGCGCCACGTGATTATGACGCAATTGCTTCCGATTGCTTTGAGGGGCTCTGCCGGAAAATGTTCGAGTAGCCATTGTGAAGCTATGTGCATTCCTCAATGCAATCTCTCGAGAAGGTAATCAATCCGGAAGTTCTACCACGGTTACAGAACGATGTGATCCAATGTCTTGTCGGTTTCGAGTTGGTGTTCCCGCCATCCTTCTTCAATATTATGACGCACCTCCTGGTTCACCTAGTCGATGAGATTTCCATTCTCGGTCCTGTATTTCTACACAATATGTTCCCCTTCGAGAGGTTCATGGGAGTATTAAAGAAATATGTTCGTAACCGTGCTAGGCCAAAAGGAAGCATCGCCAAGGGCTATGGAAATGAGGAGGTAATTGAGTTTTGTGTTGACTTTGTTCCTGACCTTAAGCCGATTGGTCTTCCTCAATCGCGGCACGAGGGAGACTAAGTGGAAAAGGCACGATCGGAAGGAAATCAATGATATGTATGGACGGCCATTCTCCGACCGAAGCACACCACACGGTTCGACCAATTCCAGCTTGGTGGCTCCGTACTTTGAGAAACACAAGAATATTTTACGCTCGGACAACCACTGGGAAGCCTGAATCCTGGATTAGGAAGGCCCACATGGAGACTTTCGGCAGTTGGTTGAGAAAACATTTAATGAGTGACAATAAGGTTGTAGATCAGCTGTACATGTTGGCCAAGACACCATCTTCGACTATAACGACTTTCCAAGGGTACGAGATAAATGGGAATACATTTTACACGATCGCCCAAGATAAAAAGAGCACCAACCAAAACGGTGGTGTCCGCTTTGATGCGAGCAACCGAGAATGGGCAAAAGGTCACATATTATGGTTACATAGAGGAGATATGGGAACTTGACTATGGACCCTCCTTTAGGGTCCCTTTGTTCCGGTGCAAATGGTTCAAGCTAACGGGAGGTGGGGTAAAGGTGGACCAGCAATACGGAATGACAATGGTGGATTTCAACAATCTTGGTTACCTTGACGAACCATTCGTCCTAGCGAAAGATGTCGCTCGGGTTTTCTATGTGAAGGACATGAGTAGCAAACCGAGGAAACGGAAAGATAAGAAAACGATCGGTACATCATGCGATGATCCAAAGCGCCACATTGTTCTTTCGGGGAAAAGAAACATCGTGGGAGTGGAGGACAAGACGGACATGTCGGAAGATTATAATATGTTTGCTGAAATTCCGCCCTTCAAAGTGAACACCGACCCAAGCATTAAGTTAAATGATGAGGATGCTCCATGGATACGGCACAATCGTAAGCAAGCGAGGGACACAAGGGAAGAAATGATGTGTAATAATTTATTATTGTACCAAACTTTGTTGAATGAATCATGTGAATTATATTACTCGTGATGTGTTTGGTGTCCATTTTCGAATGATTCAATTGACTCGAGATAGCACTGATGATACATGAAATTTGGAGTGACTAAGTCATACTCCTGCATACATGAAATTTGGAGTGACTAAGTCATACTCCTGCATATAGGAAATTTGGAGTGACTAAGTCATACTCCCGCATATAGGAAATTTGGAGTGACTAAGTCATACTCTTGCATACATGAAATTTGGAGTGATTTAGTCATACTCTCTGCCTAGGCGTATAATATGCATACTCGTAGTCTTCATAGCCGCCGCCGTTGTACTCGGTAGTCGTCGCCTTCTAAGTTGCCGGCGTCGTCGTCGCTGCTTGTCGTCGCCGTCGTCGGGCGGCGCTCGTGGCTCGAGCGAGGGTAGCGCGGGCGGGGGATATCGCCGGCCGTGATGTAGTCCATGACGCTGCGCGAGTCCGGCCGTACCACCATAGCCGACGGCCGGCCTCGTGGAAGTTTCCGGGAGGCGGACCGTCCTCCTCATACCGGCGAGCGCCCTCTCACGCCGATTGATGAAGAAGGCGTCCCAAGTATGCTGGTTATCGGGATGCCGGCGGGGATTCATCCGCTGCTCCGGCGTGAGGTCGAGGTAGTAGTGGTTCGTGATGGCCGCCCGGCGCGCGGTACCCGAGGGACGGGAGGGACCGGCACGCCGCCGGCGCTTAGGCTCCGGCCGGCGGGGACGCGGTAGCTCGGTGGGCAAGGGTAGTTCGAGGCGCAAAGCTCCTCCACCTGCCGGTAGGTTAGAGTGGGTGCGGTGGAAGCCATGAGAGAGTGATGAGAGATTGTAGAGATGTGATAATGCTGGCCAAGCCGGGCTACATATATGTAGTGACAAATGGCGGGAAAAATGGGAGCGGGAAGATAGGAGGCGGGAAGAAAGTGGCGGGAAGAAAGAGGCGGGAAGAAAGTGGCGGGAAGAAAGAGGCGGGAAAAAAGTGGCGGGAAGAAAGTGGCGGGAAGAAAGTGGCGGGAAGAAGAAGGCGGGAAGGGGGGGTCGGCGGAGACAGAGGCGGGAAGAGGGGGCCAACGAGAAGACAGAGGCGGGAAGAGTTGTTGAATGGATCATGTGAATTTTGATATATTATTTGTATTTTTAAAATTTTGAATTGAATTAGTTTTATTTTTCTAAATTTTTTGATATATTATTTGTATTTTTAGAATTTTGAATTGAATTAGTTTTATTTTTCTGAATTTTTTGATATATTATTTGCATTTTTAAAATTTTGAATTGAATTAGTTTTATTTTTCTGAATTTTTCGATGTATTATTTGTATTTTTAAAATTTTGAATTGAATTAGTTTTATTTTTCTGAATTTTTTGATATATTATTTGTATTTTAAAATTTTGAATTGAATTAGTTTTATTTTTCTGAATTTTTTGATATATTATTTGTATTTTTAAAATTTTGAATTGAATTAGTTTTATTTTTCTGAATTTTTTGATATATTATTTGTATTTTTAAAATTTTGAATTGAATTAGTTTTATTTTCTGAATTTTTTGATATATTATTTGTATTTTTAAAATTTTGAATTGAATTAGTTTTATTTTTCTGAATTTTTTGATATATTATTTGTATTTTTAAAATTTTGAATTGAATTAGTTTTATTTTTCTGAATTTTTCTGTATTTCTAACATTTTGAAAAACAAAAAGTAATTCGAAAAACACCTTTAGTCGCGGTTGGGCTGGCCAACCGCGACTAAAGGTCTGTACGCGCGCGGAACGAAAACCTGTCAAAAAGCCTTTAGTCGCGGTCCTCCTCCCCAACCGCGACTAAAGTGTGCCCTTTAGTCGCGGCCCTCATCCCCAACCGCGACTAAAGGGGGGCTATAATATCGCCTCCCAACCGACGCCCGCACTTCGTCTTCTTCGCCGCGCGCTCCGTCTCTCGCCGCCGATCGATCTCCTCGAGAGCTTCGCCGCACCGTCGCCGCTCGCCGCACCGTCGCCGCACCGTCCGCCGCGTGCACACCGTCGCCGCCGCCCTCCGCCGCACCGTACGTATACGTGTCGCCGCGCCGCGCGCCCGGCCGCCTGTCACCGTGTGTCGCACCCGCGCCGGCCGCCTCGTCATCACCGGCGGAGAAGAGAGAGAGAGGAGAGGCGCGCGCGCCAGGGCCGCTGCCGCCATGCTCGCCCCGGCGGCGCTCTGCTCGCCGGCGGCCGCCGCACGCGCGCATAGCTGAGAGAGAGGGCCGGGGGCCGGAGGAGCGCGCAGCCCCGGCCGGCTGCCTTTTTTTTCTTTTTTTTTTTAGTTTTTTAGTTTTTTACTTTGTTTAACTATAAGTTTTTTTAATTAAAAACTAGTAAAAATGCAACTACAACTTTGAGACTTAATAAAAATTGAACTAAAATGGGTACTAAAAAAAGAACTAAAATTTTGACTTAATTAAAAACTTTATCTTAATTAAAAACTTTGACTTAATTAAAAACTTTGTTTAAAAAAAGAACTAAATTTTAAAACTTTGTTTAAAACTTCCCCACCGCCACCGCCAGCCTCGACACGCGCCGTGACGCCGCCGCCGCCGCCTGCACGATACGTCCGTCGCGCCCCCCCCCGATTCTTCGTCCCCCTCGCCGCCCCCTCCGTATATGTGCGGGCTTTTTTTTGTTTCGCAGCGACGGGGCGGCGCCATCGCCACCGCCGCCCCCCTTTCGCCACCGCCACCGTGCCGGTCCTCTCTCTCACCGTCCGTGCTCCTTGCTGCCCTCCTCCTCTCCCCTTCCCGCGCGCCGCCGGCCGGCCTCTCTCTCTCACCGCGCCGGCCGGCCGTACTTAACAAAATTTAGACTTAATGATCAAAATTTTACTTAAGAAAAATTAGACTTAATGATCAAAATTTTAACTTAAGAAAAATTAGACTTAATGATCAAAATTTTAACTTAACATTTTATTTGGTATCGAGAGGGGCGGCGAGGGTTATGTGTCCTCGGCACCGCCACCGCCCTCTCGGTCACCGCCACACCGGTCTCTCGGTCACGCGGGTCGATCGTCCGCATATACACATCTAATACACGCGTCCCCCTCTCGCCTCCCTCGTCGCCCTCTCTCTTTATATGTAGAAGAGATGTGATAATGCTGGCATATACACAATTAATTTGTTTTGACTACATGTTTTCGTGGATCGACATATGGCGGACGATAGAGCTGACCCAATTCTGGACAACTATGATCCGGTCGTTGAAGACCATATCTTCGGCATCATAAAAGGCGATGTTATATATGTGCCGACCGGAGAAGAAGAAGATGATATCTCTTCTTATCTGAACCTTGAGGGTGAAGATGAAGGGCGGCTGTCAGCAAGATGGTGCGGAAGAAACGTCGATAAACGACGATCTTCGATTGGAAGTAGCAACCACCTCCGGCGCCGAGGTATATATATATACATATTGAGCGTCTGGTGATACAACTAACTGATTTGAATAAATGTGTGTGTACTAACGCGCGCGACTCTCTTTCTTATTTTAGCCCTCGGCCGGATCGTCGAAAAAATCGAGTACGTCGTCGTCAAAGCGTGGCGCAACCAAGACGATGAAAGCGGGAGAAACATGCACCATCGATGTTGTCGACGAAGCAACCGGCAGGCTGCCGGAGCCCAGCAAGAACGCCACCAAGTTTGTCAGCCAATGCGGAGCCGTTGTTAGAGACAACGTCTCGATCACCCGCCAGAGTGGAATGAGCCAAAGAAGGCACGTGTTGGTTTCACTTTTGTCGATAAGAGAGAAAAAAAGATTGCTTCAACAAGCTTATGGAACATTTCGTTCTACCTCCGGAATACCGCAAATACGATGAGGAGGGTAACAAGATTGCGGAAAACAAGAATAGGCGCAAGCTAGTCAAACAGATTCGCTCTTTCTAGGATGGCCAACGCATTCCGGAAATACAAGCAAAATCTAGCCCATGACTTTGTCAACCAGGGCAAGACTCCGGATTTCAAAGGACAATATGAGAAACTGCAACATGATTGGCCAGAATTTGTGAAGCAAAAGAAATCGGAGCAGTTCCTTGAACTATCGAAAAAAAATAAGGAAAATGCGGCCAAGAAGGAGTACAATCATAAAATGGGGCCAGGAGGGTATCGCTTTTGGCAGCCTAAGTGGGAGAAGATGGAGAACGAGGCCGAGGGCGCGAGGAATCCGTCCAGGTACGGAGGGATGGGACCCAAGGGCCAAAAGCTGGTGGTACGGGCATGGGGGATCGCCGAACCCGGAGACGAGGGAGTGTGTTTACCAGGGCAAAATAATTACACCCACCCAAAACCTTATTGAGGCAATGAGGGATGCTCAAGAGGGGAGGATTAGGTTCAACGGAGAGAACGACGCCCGACAAAAGCCCTCGGGAATCCCGAACACGGAGGACGTGTACGAGGCATGCCCGGGGACATTTCGTGGAAACTAGGGTTCCCCCAAAAAGATGACCCGTACGGTTACAGAAGCCGTAAGAGAAAGATGGATCGGGATGCAGATGTTGTGGCGAAGTTGGTAACGGAAATGGATGTGATGAAGAAAACCGTGAGTGTACTAGTCGCCGAAAGAGATGCAGCTCGGGCGCAGCATGAAGATCATCCAATGGATCTCGGAAGCCAGCGGCGGAGAAGAAGCAGCGTGGCTTCCACGGAGGCCTCACCGGGCGGTGCACCGAGCGATCGAAATTACTGCACCGGAGCCTCGGCTGGTGGTCGAGATTACTTGCACCGGAGCCTCCTCGCTACCCCGTGGACGATATAAAGGAGATGAAAGCATGTCATCCGTATTATCCTATCGGGAACATGTCCATGAAGGTAGCCATCGGCAGTGCTTTACCACCTGGAGCACTCCACCACAACAACCCCATTCAAGATGGCTATGCTCGTGTCACGGTGGAGGAGATAGTCCAAGGGTTTGAGGACCTGGACATTGACATTGCTACACACCGAAGGGGTGAAAAGACTTGGAGATGTCAAGCGCCAGTTCATTCTATGGCGGAAGAAATTTATCAAGTTTCCAGGCGAGGCGCCAACAAGTCCACCCCCGTACGGTGGTGGTGGTGGCGGTGGCGGTGACGGTGGCGGTGGCGGTGGCGGTGACGGTGGCGGTGGCGGTGACGGTGGCGGTGGCGGTGACGGTGGCGGTGGTGCTTCACCTAATACACCTCATTCACGTCAGCCGACGACGCCGCCCCCCAGTCCTTGTCCGGCGGGTGATCAGACACCGGTACCGCCCCCCAATCCACCTCCGGCGAAGAAGCAGAAGCAGTCCTGGGTTATTAACCCGGACCCTTATGTACCTAAGAAAACAAAGATACCAGAGCCATCACTGAAGCCTCTCATCCCGAGGCCTTGGGAACTTAGTGTCGAGGAAAATGCAGCGGCCGTGGCTGCTCAAGCATGAGAAATGGAAGGAGGAGTGCAAGAAGAAAAGAGAGGGCGAGCCCAAGCCGTATTTTCCGATGAGCAAAAGAAGTGGGCTAAGTCATTTTGAACACACCGTCCCAAGCCGCGAAGAATCGTGCTCGACGACTATTTACGTGAACTTCGTAGGCAAGCACTCGAGTTCAAGAGGAACAAGAGTTGGCGGAGAAGAAAGCCTTGGAGGCCGAGAAAAAAATTAGAAAGGGGGAAAGAAGTTGCCCAGCTCGGGGAACAAAGTAAACAATCGATCGCCCCGCTCATAGTGCAAGCCGCCGGTCCGGATGCCCCCGATATCATAGCAGGCTATGACAGCACATGGATTGATCCGTAACGAGTGCCGGAGAACAAGCGGCCGAGTTAGGTATCACTCTTCGTGCACTCGTTAGGCCTTGATGAGGCGCCAATGAAGGACGTAGTATTTACATATGTGAAGAATGGCCCTCTCCATCGAGCCTCGCGCGGGAAGAGGATCTACCTCGACAAATGAAAGGTCCGCTAAATTGGTACAAGGGTTACATAAAACATGAAAACGCCAAAGACTATATCTATGCTGGAAGTTAAATATGTGCATCACTTCAAACGTTATCTAGGTACAAATTCCTCCGAGTGAATTGTTCCGAGCTGCTCAATCTGCGCGAGCTCGACAAATCTATCATCGGTTGCTACGTTACGCTAAGTGATTTATTAATTTCTACCTCCATCTCGTTCATTGCCTGCACTCTATATATATATATTGTCCTAACTATCTTGTTGTGTACGCTATATATTATGCAGAATGAAGAAGCGGAAATGCGAATAAGGAACATCCATGATGTTGGGTTCATTGACCCACACATCGTTAATTCATATGTGTTAGAACACCACCCCGCCGACGTGGAGGAAGACCTGTGGCGGTTTATTAGAAAACAGCAAGAGAAAAGTGATATTCTATTTCCTTACCATTTTGGGTGAGTGTTTGTCTTGAGCACATTCTCTTTTGTTTACTCCATGCATGGTATGTGGCTAATCGATGAGTTATGCATGATCGTGCATGTATCGTGTCCGTAGTGTTCCACCGGATTCTTATGGTAATTAAAGTTCAGACCTCCTCGCTCCCGTCCACGACTCTCTGAATATGGATCCGGCGCTTTGGGGCGACATGAGAAAAATGATGCAAAAGTAATTATTTTCATTCATTTGCGCTCTATATCGATCGGCCTATTTTCTTCATCATTTCCTAATATCAAGTAACTAATTAATAACTCTCTTGTTTATTTAATTTTCTTTGCCTCGTAGGGGGGTTTGGAGACGGTTCGTAGATACCAAGGTCGGTGAATTCAAAAAAGAGCTACATTTTAAAATGGCGCGTCGACGACCGGGGATACTCAGCCACCGGGGACCAATCTATGTGGATACTATGTTTGTGAGAGGATCCAGGAGATACCGCAATGAGCGGGACCAGACGTGGAGAACAACATCCTCGAGGAATAACCTCCGGAAGACGCTTAGTCCGGAAGCTCGCTTCCGACCACTTCAAGAGGAACTAGCTGGATGGTTGGCGGGGAAGTCATCGATCCTAGAGGAGAACACTATTACGATGACGTAGATCTTTATGTGCACCGGAATTTGTAACTAACTTGTTCAAAATTGTATATGGTCATCCGATATTGAATATATATTGTATATGGTCATCCGATATTGAATATATATTGTATATTCCTCTTGAATTCTTTTTTGGTTCTAATTTCAAATTTGTTTGAAATTGTACATTCATATGCATGTATGTATACAGTACCGTAGAATATGTGAAACTCCTTCAAAATTAAAACCCAAAAGAAATAAAATAATACAAATTAAAAAGAAACCAGATTTAGGGGGAGGGGGGCTAAACCCTAAACCCCGAGGAGGAGGAGGAGCGCGCGTGTAGCACTCATATTCTCACTCACTTACTAGTGGTGGAACAACCCACCTTATAAGGTGGTCTAACTTCCTCCCAACTTTCCATGTGGGACTAAACTTCCCACCTCTTGCCACTCCCTAGTGAGCTACCACCAACTTGGGCTCAAACTCACAAGGCTGCCACTATGTGGGCTTTGAGATTTATAGGAAAAACTGAAATCTAATTTGGGCCACTAAAAGTGGGCCCAATATTTCAACACATCAGAGGGATCGTCCCCTCTTCTGCGAGGCCGACCAGAGGGTAGGTAGCGAATGGAGGCGGCGGCACCACCGCGCCAGCCTGTGGGGGATAGCTGTGCGGTGCGGGTTGGACTGCCTCGCGTAGGAAGAAACTTTTCGTGCCTCTCAGCGGTGGCAGCTCATGTAAATCGTTTGAAATCCAGTCCCATCACAATTTAATACTAGCACAGATAAAGGCCACGATCGGAACCCAATTCAAGACATACCTGGATAAAATGTTGCTGCAGCTTTTCAATTGCATAATTGATGCATAACTGTTCAATGGAATGCAACCACTTATTTTTAGCAAATTCTGTGAAATGGATCGTCTTAAAATTTAGAAAAGTTGGAAAACACAAGCCTGTTAATTTTTTTTTTAAGAGGGCAAAAGCTTTGCCCTATTCCATTAATTAAGGAGAAGAAGAATAGTTTTTACAACACACCCCCCGGAAGCAAAAGGGGACTACTCTCGCGGCATCAAATTACTCATACACTTATCACCCGCCAAAACCCAAAGTCTAGCCTCTAACTTGATGTTGTTGAAAAGCACCAAGGGTGGCGCATGCTTGTTTTTGAAGATCCGAGCATTTCTTTCGTTCCAAAGCTCCCAAGACACAAGAAGGGCTAAGGAAGCCACATCCTTGCGTTTCGTCATATTACCCCACCAAGGATGAAGGGTGGTGGCCGGCCAAAGATTGAGGTCAAGCGCTTGAATGTGAAGCCACTCGTTAAGAAGACTCCAAAGTCGAATGGTGTAACGACAATTGACAAGAAGGTGATCAACGGATTCCAAAACCCGTTTGCATAGGGGACACTCCCGGCAATTTGGCCATCCCCTCTTCTCCAAACGGTCATTAGTCCAAAGCCTATTTTGAAGCGCGAGCCACATGAAGAACTTGTATTTAGGTGGGGCCCAAAACTTCCACACCGTGGAGGCGATGGGGGAAGATGTAGCTCCAAAGAATTGAGCACGGTAGGCGGAAGAAGATGAATAGTGGCCATTGTCGGTGAGGTTCCAAGTGATTGCATCATCAATGCCCTCTTGAAGAGTGACTTCCGAGAGTTTGACCCAAAGGGAGATATATTGGCGGATATGTTGTAAGGTGAACTCCGCCTCTAAGTTGATTTTAGAGATCCAACCTTGATTGGTCATGGCCTTCTTAACGTTCCAATTTTTCCTAGTGGAGATGTTGTATATGAGGGGGGCAATGTCGATAGGCTTAAGGCCATTCAACCACGGCGCCTTCCAAAAGGGGGTCTTCTCCCCATTGCCCAACATAATGGTTGTGGAGGCGTAGAAGAGGTCCATATCCGTATCATCACAAGGGTTGCCAAGACCCACCCAAATCTTGGACGGCTCCTTCCATTCCTTCCAAGGCCATCGCAACCGAAGAGCACGAGAGAAGAAGTCGGCATTGAGAACTCCTAGCCCCCCGAGGTTTTTGGGTCTACAAACAATGTCCCAATTGACTTTGCATTGTCCACCGGAGACCTTGTCGGTGCCCGCCCACAAAAAGGCTCTTTCCATCTTCTTCATATTGAGCATAGAGTCGGTAGGAACATTGAGAGAAGTGCAGTGGTAGATAGCCTGTGAGGCAAGGACGGATTTGACAAGCGCGGTACGGCCCGCCATGTTGATGAGTTTCCCATTCCAACACGGGATCTTCCGGGCCGCTTTGTCCTCAAGAGATTGGAAATCCGTTCTACGAAGGCACCAAATGGAGAGGGGTAATCCGAGGTACTTCAATGGGAACGAAGTCCTAAGAACCGGGGTGCCATGGAGGATCTCGTCAAGGTCAATGTTGTGGCAACAAATAGGCACCACGGAGCTCTTGTGGAAGTTGGTGCAAAGGCCCGTAACCTCTCCAAAACCTTGAAGGATGGCGGTAAGGTTTTGCACATCGTGTTTGGATGGAGCAATGAAGATCGCCGCATCATCGGCGTATAGAGATGTCCTCAAAATGGTGGTCCTCCTTGCAATCTTGTGAAGCAAACCATGAGCGGAGGCAAGTTCAAGAATTTGGGTAATGGGGTCGATAGCAATGACAAAAAGGAGGGGCGACAACGGATCCCCTTGGCGTAGCCCACGGCCATGCTTGATGGGCGGGCCGGCCACCCCATTAAGAAGGACCCTCGAGGATGCGGTAACAAGCAAGGCCACCACCCAATTCCGAAAGCGTGGCGGAAAACCGCGTTTTTGGAGGAGGTCAACAATATAGTCCCAACGCACGGAGTCGAACGCTTTTCGGATGTCAAGCTTGAAAAGAAGGGCCGGCGTTTTTCTCTTGTGAAGCCTCGTAGCAAGATTCTTGACATAGAGGAAGTTATCATGAATGCTCCTTTTCTTGATGAAAGCACTTTGCGCCTTAGAGACAAGGTCATCCATATGCGGTGCAAGCCGTAGGGAAAGCATTTTGGCGATGATCTTGGCAATCCCATGAATGAGGCTAATAGGCCTAAAGTCGGAAATCTCCTCGGCCCCATCCTTCTTGGGCAAAAGGGCAATGTTGGCGGAGTTTAACCAATGGAAGTTGGCCGCATGGAGGCCCCCAAAGAGATTGATCGCGCTCATAACGTCTTCGGAAATAATATCCCAACAACTTTTGTAGAAGGCACCCGTAAAACCGTCCGGTCCGGGGGCCTTGTCCCCCGGAAGTAGGTTGATGGCGTTCTTGACTTCATCCTCGGTGAAAGCGGCATCAAGGGAGGACAAGTCCGGCTCTTCAAAGTGGAGGCCGGCCCAATTGAGGTCCGAATTGCGATGTTGGCCTCTTCCCATAACATCTTCGAAGTGATCGGAGATGACCTTCTCTTTGTGGTTGTGGTCGGTTATCCACCCATTGTTGTGTTTAAGGCGGTGAATGTGGTTCTTCCTCCTCCGCCCATTAATCTTCCTATGGAAGAATTTGGTATTGGCGTCGCCCTCCCGTATGTTGGTGATCCTCGAGCATTGCCTCTTACGAGCCCGCTCAATAACCGCAAGGCTCACCACTTTCCTCTTAAGGTCGGATCTCAAAGCCCTTTCCTCATGGGAAAGAGACCTCGTCTCTTGAGCCAAATCCAAGCGAAGTATGATAATAAGGGCGGCGTGGTGCAACACCTTGTTGGAGGAGAAAAGGGTTCGACTCCAAGAAGACAAATGCTTTCCCGTGTGTTGGAGCTTGTGGAAAAGGGCTTGACAAGGTTCAACATGTGAAGAGTGTGCCGCCCAAGCCTTGGCAACCTCGTCCTTGAAACCGGGAACCCGCAACCAAAAGTTCTCAAACTTGAAGGACCGAGGGCGGCAAGGGCCCCTATCATCGGCAAGAAGCAACGGGCAATGGTCCGAGAGGGATGAGGATAAGGCGAAAAGGACATGAGAGTCGAAGGTGAGGTCCCAATCGGAATTACAAAAGAAAGTGTCAAGTTTGCAAAGCGTCGGGTTGAGCCTCTCGTTGCTCCAAGTGAACCTCCGGTTTTGTAGAGGAATCTCTTTGAGCTCACAATCTTGCAAGGCCGAGCGAAAGCGATTAATGCGACCGCGGTTGACGTTGGTTTTGTTCTTGTCACGCGCCCTGTAGATTTGGTTGAAATCTCCGAGGACGACCCATTTTTCTCCTCCCAAAGGCTTTAACCGGCGAAGCTCGTTGAAGAAGTCGTCCTTTCTTGCGGAAGTAGAGGGGCCATAAACTGTAGTCAGCTTGAATTCCTCCTCGGAATTGATCACAAAAACGTTGACTGAGAGGGAGAAGTCGGAAACATTAACATTTGAGATGCGGACCATCGTCTCGTCCCAGAGGAGCAAAATGCCACCCCTCGTTCCCGCTGCAGGTTTCTCCGCAAAGCTCTTCAACCTATTACCTCCAATAAAGTAAGCGTCGGCCGGCGAGACCGAGTCCAACTTAGTTTCCTGAAGGCAGACGATGTGACAAGTGGAAGTGGCAATAATCTCATTGACCGTGGAGCATCTGTCAGGGTCATTCAGGCCGCGGACATTCCAACAAAGGATGTTGAAGGAGGCGTTTAACATTGGCAACTTTGGCAGCCCAGAAGCGAAAAACAGCACAGCAGAGGCACTAAGCAGACTTGCAGTTTAAACAGAAAACACACTTCCTGGGACAAGCACCAGGACGCAGCTGGGTCAACAATCAGTTCAAACAGAAATGACTTTTCCTGGGACAAGCGCCAGGTCGCAGCTCGGTCACACATAGCCAGACTAAGAGCTAATAAGGCACTACGCTTGGTAAGTTGTAACATTGGAGTACAAATGATCCCAAAGGAACAGCAGACGGGAAGGAGCTTAAACATTGGACAAATCTTCCTCTGCGGCAGCTTCAAGCGCGGCAGCTCCACCATACGCTATCAGGGCATCTCCAACAGCGGTAGACACAGGATCATCAAGCTTGAAGAGCGCACGGAGTGCAGCCACAACCTCCGGAGATACCTGCCCTTCGAAGCGGCGAGAGAACTCGTCCAGCGCCTGTTCCGTGATCAGCTGCCCGTTGCTGACGATGCCAAGGGAGTGGCATAGCAGCGCCTCGGCCTTCTTGGCCACCGGAGCCTTCCTGCGGCGGGCCTGAAGCCTAGCGCTGGCACGGCGCAAGGAGAAGCCGTAAGCCCTGGAGATCGTCATGCCATCGAGCGTCTTCCTGCGCGCCGCCGGCCGTCGATGAGGCGAGGACATGGGCGGCGAGCCGAGAAGAGCAGGCTGGGCCGGCACAAACAGCTGCTGCATGGCCGGATTTGCCTCCAGCCTTGTCGATGCGGGCGATGGCGACGCCGGAGTGCGCACCGTCAAGTTCCCGGAGCCGAAGATCGGCGTGCGCACCGGCGAAGACGGTGGAGTGAGGAACAGCGGTGAAGACTGCTCCGAAGGAGAGGCGAAGCCAGGAGGCCGCGAAGGCGATCCCGCCGGTGTCACCAAGCGGAGAGCCTCCACCAGGGCACGAGGCTGCAGCAGCCCAGCAGTGGACGCAGCCCTTTTCGAGCTGGGCGGCGATGGCAGGACAGAAGTGGGCGAGGTAGGCGAGTCGGGCGTTGGCGGAGGCGTCCTGGCCGCCCGCGAGCTCCTGCTGCTTGCGGCCGGGGAGACATGGCGCGTGGTGGAGCGGCCTTGCCTGGCCACAGCGACCCGGCCAGGAACATCCCCATCGCTGCCCTCCATGACGATCTCCTCGTCCACCTCTTCCTCACTATCGCTAACGACAGCAGCCTGGGGCGCCGGCACCAAGGGGCCAGGGTTGCTGTCCAAGGGTGGCGCAGGCAACAGCAGCAGCGGCGCAGCCGAGGCTGGCAGCGAGGCAGGATCAAGCACAAGCAGGTTCCGCCTCGTGCCTCCCTCCCGGTTGCCTGAGCGGTCGCGCTCCCTTCCTTGATCATGGCGCGAGCGGCTTGCGTCGCGGCCACCAGACCGCCCATTGCGGGAGAGGCTGCGACGGATGACCTCACGCCAGCCCCGCCCATTGGAGCGGCCGCGCCTATCGCGGTCTTCATCTTCATCCCTGCGCCTGCGGTCACGGCTGTTGTCAAGGTCAGCGATCCGCTCACCTCTATCCCTCATGAACTCCTCGCCATCCACGACACCCCACCTCCAGGTGCCCTTGCTCGGCATGGGAGCCTCCTCGTTGGTGAGGTCCTCGACGATGTCAAGGTGCACAATGCACCTCCTCTGCAGGCCGCGACGGCCACGCTCACGCACTCCCGGAGCGGCGGTAGGCCCCGGCAGCGTGACCCAGCTCACACGCGGCACGAGCCCAGGGTGCTCCACCCAAGCCCAAACGCAGAGCGCCTTGGTGTACTCGCGGCGCACGCAGGCGTCTTCGATGTAGTCGAGCGAGCAGCCACTGCCTATGGCTTGCTGCGCCGAGAACCTGTTCCAAGCATACATGGGGATGTTCTCGATGCATAGGCGGACATGTTGGCGAAGGTTCACCTGCTCGGCATTGTCCTCCAAGCGCCATGGCCTAACTTGAATCTTGAGCCCTTCGAAGAAGAAGTCATGGCGGGAGACAGCATCAGCTTGGTGATGAGGGTACATGAACCTCACGAGGAACGGCTCGGGGAAGTGCTCGGTGATGCTGTAGTCGCCGTGCAGCGCGCCGAAGGTTCCCTCGATGGCGCGTTCCATCGTGGCCATGGCGTTGCGGGCCGGCGGCCGCTCGAACCGGAAGTAGGCCGCCCTGGTGATGAGCGCAGCCGCCTCCACGTTCATCTCTGGAGACGAGTGGATGACCGCGAAGACCTCTGCCGGCCTCGCGATGTTGCCCAGACGCGGCATGGTGGCGAGGGGAAGTACTGGAGCCGGCCTCTCCTGGCGGCGATCTTGGGGAGGAGGAGGAGGCGGCAGCAGGAGGGCTGCCTCCACCGGCACAGAGCGACGGGCTTGAGCAGGGCGAGCAGGCGAGGGCGATGCAGTATTGGGACTCGGCAGCGGCTCCGGCGGATGCAGGCAGGAGCGGGCACGATGGCCAGAGCGGAAGCAGTTACGGCACTTTATAGGATCCCTGCACTCAGCTGCGCGGTGGCCAAGCCGCCCCTTGTAGAGGCAACGGAAACATCTGCCAAGCAGCCACTCTGGGGCCGGAGGTCGCTGGGCAGCAATGAAGGCGCCGCGCGAGGACGGGAAAGCCGTGCGGCGCGGCTGAGGCGACGGCCGCCTCTCCCATCCGCCATAACGCCCCTGGAAGCGTGTCTCGGGCGCGGCGCGTTGAGGTCGCGAGGTAGCAGCAGGCGTAGAGGAGGTAGGAGCAGCAGTAATGGTGTGGCCAAAGCCACTCCACCCACCAGAAGCAATAAATCGCTCAGCTGCCAGCCGCGCTGGCTCCAGGTTGGCGGGGCGACGGAGCTGAACCTCCTGCGTCTCCGGAACCTCGGAGACATCCTCCATCGAGCGGCCACCGAGGGGCGAGGCGACCGGCGGCGCCGCCCGAAGCGGATCCAGATCTGCCCGAGCAGGGGGTGGGATGGGAAATACCTGCGGGGAGAAGCCCAAGGGCACACGCGCGGGAGGCGGCGGCAGGCCCGCGAGCCCGGCTGGTGCGGTGACGGCGGCGAAGGCGCCGCAGGGGGGCGCGAGAGGCGTGGCCGGCGGTGGCGGCGCGGGGCGCCCGCAGGTCGCAGGAGCGCGACAGTTCCAGTCTTCCATAGCTGATCAAGCCTGTTAATTTTGAAACTCTCGAACAAATAGATATCAAGAACACCAATCAATTGTTTAGAGGTTGATCTTGTACTCTGGTCCAATGGAGACATTAATTTTGTCCATGATTTTGTCCATATGTAACAGTCAAGATTCAAAAGCACATAACTATGCTATAATCCGTATCTGCGAGATTACCAGTACCAATCAAAAAATCTGGAGTATACTGCCTTCGCTAATGCATCCCTGCTAGCAAGTGCAGAATTGGGATCAAGTGTTAGGAGATTAAGTCGACCATCGCGGTCGTCACCGTGCGCCTCTACTTCGACATCAGCATCGATAATCTACACCACGCCAACGAGCCTGCCTGTCCAGCCATCGCGCCTGCCTTAGCAGGTTGCCACAGCCTCTACAACAGGTTATCATGGCCATTGGCCGCCTGCCACACCTTCCTCAGCAGGCTGTCGCGGACGTGTCCCTTGGATCGTTTTCGCGGCCATTGACCAGGACTCCACCGACAACGCCGCCATCGCCTTCGATCTGCGCGTTGTCCACCCATGGCGCGTACATCGCCGCTGTTGGTCCGATCAACTGATCGCGCGCATGTCTCCACCAAATAGGTCCCCGATCATGCGCCTACCACCGATCGACCTACGGGCTGCCGTTGCGTCGCCCCTTCGGACTGTAGCTCCAACGCCTTTGGTCTATGCTACCGGCCTCCGACACGCCTTCCGAGATGTGTATGTCGCTGGTGGCCTCCCGCCACTGCACCTACTCACGCCCTGCAGCTACGCCGGGCCTTCGGGTTGTGATGTCGCCGCACACTGTCTACTTTGTTGTCTCCGCGCATCGACATCCTAGGCTACCACCGCGCTGCCCTCATCGACGCGGGTCGTCAGGTCTGCGCAAGGTCTTCGTCACGAAGCCGGGTTCTTCTTCGCCTACTTCGCGTACCACCGCCACGCCACTACAGGTAACCTGCATGGCCACTCTAGGCCGCCGCGCGTTCCACCGACTACACTATTGTCTCCGTCCACTACAACTTCGCCACCAACATCATCGCCCCGTCCTCGATTACACCTCCTCGTCTACTCTGACAACCGCGAACTGCACCGACACCTCTTCCTTTTTGCCGCTCTGCAACTCGCAACATCCCGGAGGCCTTCTTTGCTAGTCTAGTCTCTCTGACATCGCATGAAGTTTGTACTGGTCCCGTTCTACGCATGCTCGGTACTGACAACACCGATGCGTGCCTTTGTCCCCGATGTGTCCCTGGGCTTGGCAAACCCGGCGTAGCGCCCCGCATATCATGGCTTCGATAAGATCATCTTCGGCATCGACACCCTCTTCGACGACGACCTCGTTCAAGTCCCCATCTTTGACACCAGCGCATTCGTGCCCCCCACGACTCCATGGTGCTTCCCTGCGCCCGTGGCTTCATGTGCGGCTACTTCGACACCGGCAAACCCCGACTACGACATCAACCATGGCATCCCCTCGCGCGGCTACCGGCTACCTCGACATCGGCACAAAGGGCTACCACCTCGCATGAGCACCTCATCGGCTTCCTCTACAGTCTAAATATCCACGACGCTCCCGCTACAACTGCGCGCAGGGGGAGGGGTGTCAGTCCGTTGGTTTCTAGCTTCCGCTTATCTCCTATCTGCCCGTCCGCGACGCTACTATTTTTCTCGTCACTACCGCTACGACCGCAGGGGGAGTGTTAGATATATATATCCGGTACACATGTATTTGGTAGTTTAGGATTTGTAATCTATCTCCTACCATATCTCTAGGCGAGCCTTCTTGCCTCCCAAGTCATGTACTTATATATATACCCACCCATGAGGCTCAATACAACATCCAACATATTCCGTCAATCTCTCTTCCTCCTTATGGTTCTACATCAACTGTTCTAGTTATAACCTATGGTCACACAGAAAATGTAGAAAATAGAAGGTAAATGTGAAAATTTACCAACTCCAATAGCTCTGCCGAAGTGTTCAGTTAAAACTGGAGTTATCATCCTTAATCACAGATGAATTAACCTATATATGTTCCCTTGGAAAAATTTATATTCCAATACGAAGTACAATTGCTACAAACCTGAATATAGTTCCTGTTAAATAAATCAATAATGGTGCATGTCATTATTACGGAAATAGGTATTCTCCATAGCTACATGCCTACAGTATAATCCGACGCATGCATATTCTTCCTCATGGATTTCAACTATGTCCATGGCCCTCCTTGTTGCTAAATACTCTTGAGCATCAACTATTCCTTCGACATCAATGCAACTTGACTGATTGAGGTAATGAAAAGAAATCAGCCAAGTTATACCTCTCAGTATCCTCCAAGTTACATGAATCCACTAGAACATAACGGCGCGCGATTACCGCGCCCGCCCATCTCGAAGAAAAAAAGTAAACCTATTTGAAAACATTGTGTTCAATACGAATACATTATTAAATGTGATATAAATATATGAACATTGAAGGAATATTGATTGGTTTATAAAATATATAAATGAGTGATACAGACCCCACAAGATAATACTGAATTTTGGTCTAAGAGACAAAGCTTTCACAAAAAATAAAGTTTGGAAGGCCCAATGCTACCGTGCAGAATTGAAGATGTAGTGGCACCTCCTAGTACATCCACGCACGACTTCAGGTCGCCTTGGCATGGCCTCATGGCCTTCTTGTTCAGATCAAAGAGCAGTAGCTACACCAAATCCCCTGTGAGTTTTACTTGATGTACTTTTCCGACCAGTAGGCTGGAGTTACACGCCCTTTTCCCCTTCATAGCTCAGGTTTAGAGACAGAAAACGAAGTAAAACAGGTCTGGGTTTCCAGAGCATTGATGTAATTTTTTGAGTGCATAAGCAACACCTCAGAAACATATATCATGTACGGTCAATAGTAGGAGCGTGGATAAACAAATATCTATACATTTCCTCTGATCAAAGGAAATTATAATTAATCATACATTAGTAGTAAGCTAATTTTGCCACCCTCATTTGCATTACACCATTTAATTTTCTTTCGCATTACCAATGATCAGGAGCAAATATAAAAAAATTCTAAGCATCTTGATGTTCTGATAGTTGTATAGTGTTGTGCCATGTTGAAGAGGTGAACATCTTCAAAAAATAGATTTAATTTTCATGAAATTTTGCAAAACCACATGTTCAAATACTTAAAAGGTATACATGCAATTCAGAGAAACTAAAAAGGTTTCATGTATTGGTCATAGCAAGATTTATAGAAAATATATACCTCTGTCTCTCTCATCCATACTATCCCTGATTCCATAGGCTTCTTTGTATCTGCAAATATAGAAACCTAGTGCTTGACATAAGGTCAGAAATTCAAAATATCACAAGGTTGAGAATAGCACAAGTGACCTCTCCAGACAACCATGCTAAGACAATTAGCTGGAATATAAACTAATAGCATGATTGTAAAACAATAAGGCTTCGTCTAAGGTGTGTTCTTACTTGTATTTGTTTCACGAATAAGAATAGACTGAAGAATATTGCAACTTGTACCTGTTCGTTGTAAAAAAAAAACAGGGAACTGTCCTTTTAATCATGGCATGGAGCCGCTGCCACCCAAGATTTATTCGCTCATGCCTGGTGTGAAGCAGCAGCAGCGCCCACCATCTCCCTGTTCAATCTTCATCATTAGATCATTTCCCTTACCGTCCTACCCAGGCGCCCAACAAGATGATCTGGAGGAGGCGAATTACAGAGGGTTCATATATAGAAGGTGATCAGTACTAATAGATGAACATGTCTAGTTTCAGCGAAAAGAAGAGTATACCTACTTTGTAGGAGCTGCAAAGGTTCAAATGTTCAACAACAGCACCTCACTTGCTCTGCAGTAGAGCCCGTTCTTTTTCTTTCATACCTGCAAAAACATCATCTAATCGAAGTCCATCTTCAATCTGAGAATTGATTTTCTTTTAAGAGCCAGCAAAATCATTACATCTGGTGAAGCCAGGCACCGAAACATACAGTTGGAAGGCGTCTCCTTCAAGCTGTGGGCGAGGGATAATCCAGATCGGTCTACTGGATGGAGCACTCAAATTCTATCAACCACGACCCACCGGGCAAATCAGAAACTTAACGCTAGGCATTGTGAAACAATAGTGCACCTGCCCAGCAGGCATGATCGCAAATGAAAGGTACACAGCCCCCGCATCCCCCTCCTCAGCTCATCTTTTGTACCCAACGTAAGCCGTTGTGCGCCGGAGCATGCTGATCGAAGTAGGGGCGCGCTGCCTCGGGGCCGATCTGCGTCGCGGGAGGTGGATGGGGAGTGAGACGAACAGTAAACGATCTAGGTCGAGACAGAGCAATAGGAAGACGAAAGGGGAGAAGCAAGCAACGCACCTTCGCATGGGCCTGCTTTCACGGTTTCGCATTTTTTGGCCCGGTAAACCATATGACGTCCAGCTTAACCCGCGGAGTAGCAGCCCAAGCAACGTGGCGGCTGGCCCATTCATCGCGAACTGAACTGATTTAGCGACGACCCGGGGCAAACCGTAGGATCTGGATCGTTGGAGGAGCGGATCGGACGGCTCAGGGCTCTAAATCGCTGTGGAGGCTCCTAACTAGGTGAGTTTTACTGTTACTTAATTGTAAGGAATGGACCATTTAGACTACACTGAGCCTAAATTAACTGATTGGAGAGTGCATGTGCAAACCCAACACCTAAGCTTAAATCCTCACGGACATAAATTTATGTTTTTTATTTATACTTGAGGCTCAAGCTGGTCCTGGAAATATCCTAGTACAAATACTTAATAGTTGAGTGCATCCATAGTTATTCCTCAAGCTGGTCCTGGAAATATCCTAGTACTAATACTTAATAGTTGAGTGCATCCATAGTTATTGTAGAGGGAAGAGGAGTGAAATTCTCCCCAATGCAAAGGATGGGAAGTGAAATTCCCAAGAACAGGAAAGTTGGTGCAGAGGCGGGGAAGTGCTTCCCTACCTCTGCACCAACTAATTTCTTATCCATGGGGATTTCACTCTGGGAAGTGAAAGTCTCCTATTTTTAAGGGTCACAGTACATCACCCTAGCCTCCCGGGTGGCCCTCGCGTGACTTCGGAGGAGCCTCCACTAGAACCAAAAAGCTCCGCCCCAACTGCCACAATCACCTCATCGATGCTAAAGGACGTTGTGTGATAGCGCACGGCGGCGCGGTTCTCTACTAGTGTTTCCTTTTTCTCTTTTCGCCAAGGTTATCTTCATTGCTTCATCCCACAAGTTTGTCTCGATATGGCCGACCCATCTATGGTTGTCGGTCGCGAGCCTTGGTTCGGACGACGTCGACGATGATAGCTATGCCCTCGCGTGGATTGAGCTTAGGAAGACCCCTCCTTCTGGAAGACAACAAGTTGTTCATGTGGCCAATATGGTGGACAAGCCTCCAATCACTTCGGCTGAGCTTTTTTCTGTTTATTTTTTTCCTTTTCAGATATATGCATCCTTGATATCTTGACTAGTAATTGATATCAATTCAATATTAATATATTCCTTTTATAAAAAAACATCAATTATATATCCAAAAGGCAGATATTCAGGTAGTCATAGCGAGTCAATGTGAAAACTACCTCAAGTGGTGCAGCAAAGAGAAAAGAATATCAGATAATTTCTTTCCGGAGCATTTCTTTGACATACACGGGTCTTTCCAGCAAATTCTCATGGCAGTTCATGAAATTCGATCAGTCTTTTTTTGTCAAATTGGATCTTCACAAACTTGCCAAAGCGATTTCACCATAAATTGACAACAATTCATGAGACCTTAGGGCATCTCCAATAGGGAGATCCAAATCGAACATGGCTGGCTGTTTGGATGTGGCTGTTGGGTAACCGTGCGGACAACGGGTATGGGGTGTGGCCGACAGTCTGTTTGGTTCGTCCAGTGCGTCATATGCGCCGACACATTGCGAATCAAAAAAACCATAACAAATAAGGAAAAGAAAGTAACTAAACATACTTCATTAAAACATATGCCCTATTATGGGAAAGTTTATACAAAAGAAAGCCCTATACGGGCTTTTAAATAACTAAAAAAAATCCCTAGCTAGGGTTTGGGGTGGACGCGGTGGACGTTGGCATGCCGCCTAGTCCCAGTAGAACTCGTCGTTGTCGCCGTCGATGACGATGATGCCCCCGGGCGGTGAGGCGCAGTTGCGGGTCGAGACGCCGGAGCGCGCCGGGGATTCCGGCCACAGCGACCACTGGGACCGTTCCCAGGGCGAGCGCGAGTCTGGAGCGCTGGACGGCCTGCGCAGGCGCGCCAGCCGCGCCTCCTCCTTCTCCCGATGTGCCACCACAGCCGCATGCATCTCTGCGTCGTGCTTGAGGCGGACATGGCGCCCCTACTCCTCCTAGAGTGCGGCCTGGCACGTGGCCTCCTCCTGCTGGCGCAACATATCGAGGAAGGCCCAAGCGTCCGTGTCCTCGCGCGCCCGCCTAGCCTCCTCCTCCAGCGCAGAGGTGCGGCCACTTTGCCAGCTCCTCGAGGTCGTTCACCTCGATGGACGACGCGAGCGCGACACACATCTCTGGGTCGTCATCCTCCGCCTTCACGGGCAGCGGCAGTGGCGCAGCCACTTGGGCCGCGTCATCGATGTAGAGGCCGCCTTGGTGGCGGGGAGGCCTCCTGGCTGATGTCGGTGGCATGCGGGACGTCGCGTGAGGCCTCGTTGTGGCCGTGCGGGATGCGAAGAACGTCCAACGGCGCTGGTCATGCTCCGCCACAAACCACATGTCCTAGTAGGGGCTCTTCTCCGCCACGAACCACAAGTCCTACCGGAGGTCCGGCGGGAGCTGGGCACGGCGCCGCTGGATCTCGGCAAGGCGAGCGCAGCCGGTGGTGGGGATTGGTGGCACCGGGACCTGATGTGGGCTCAGGTGCCACCCGTGGGGGAGGTGGATGTCCCCCCCCCCCCCCACAGCATGGGGCGCCGGCCTCCCAGAACATATGCGCCGGCCTCCCAGCATGGGCCCATGGCGGCGGAGCTCGTGTGTGCGGAGAAGCGGAGGGAGTGAGGACTGGAGTGGATAGGGACAGTCCCCTGCCGTTCCACATTAAATAGGACCTTTACCCACCTACAGGTGGGCCCTGGGATGCGAGCAGGCAGATGCGGGAGGATGCCGCGTGCCATCCGCGGCCACGCAAACCTGGCCCAGATTTGGGCCGGCTTTGGGTCGTCCCGAACCCCGAGGCCATCCTTTTTTGGGATGCGTCGCCGTGTTGGGTCACGGAATTGTCCGGCGCGACCCATCCAGAACGCGTGGGCGTGGATAGGTCGCCGCGTTGGAGATGGCCTTAGAGCATCTCCAGCTGGGTCACCAAAGGTCTTTGGGGCGCGCCGGACAATTTTTCGTTCCCAGCCGCGCGCCAAAGGCCCTTTCCGTCCGACATGGTCCAATACGGTGTCTGGCACCCCGAGCATGTCCCCGGTCCACAGGGGACGCTCCAGGCAAGCTAGACACAGCAAGAAGCGAGGCGAGGAGTGGCGGGCCCGATGCGTCAGCCACACACGAACGATGCTCACCCGTCGCCTACCTAGCGATGGTGCAGTTGCCGGGAAGGGGAACCGTTGCGTCGATCGACTCTCGAACCGCCGAAATGGAGCGCGAACTCCGCGGAAGAGCGACAGCAACTCTCTTCGATATCTACGCCGCCATTCTTCCCTCTCAAAAAACCCCTACGTATGCGCATTGCGATCTACAGCCGGTCGGCATCATTCATATCTCCTCTCCTCTCTGACCATGAGCAACCTCTCTTTGCCATCGGACACCGATAGCAAGGGGAAGCCGCCGGGATGGCGCGATTGGTGGGACAGAGTTGCAACGCCTAGCAGCTCTAGTTCCCCGCCGATGGACAACTAGGAGGAGGATTGGGAGGCCAACGATGACCATGAGGAGGATGGGGAGGAAGATGCTGAGAAGCCGGTGGCAAAGAATGAGGCAAGGGCCCGGGCGAAGGTGGAGGCGAAGGCGCAGTCGGCGAGCACCGACGACGACGAATACAACAAAGACTACTCGTTGGAGGGGGACACAAGTTCCTCCGACGCGTCGAATGACACCGGCTCTTCGGAAGAGGTGACGAGGAGGAAGCGCCTCCATAAGAACGACGAGGCGAGGCTATCAAAGACGAAGTAGTTTAAAAAATTAGTTCATATTTTTTGAAGTTTTTATGTGTTATTTGTTACAATATGTTTCAGTACTTTGAAAATCTTAATTGTACCTACAAATTCATTCTCTCTATTAAAATAAAAATGAAAAAACAATAAATTATTTTAATGTTTAGGGGTCGCGTTTGGGATGCTCCAAACATGGTACGAAGTCTCCTAAAAGCTCGATCCGGAGTCGTTTAGAGGACGATGCTTCGGAAGACCGTGGCTGCAGACTCTTAGGTATTTGTGTACTTGGATGATGCCTGGACTGGGCAAAACAAAAACAAAAAACTCGCGGCCATACCAACGTGGCGTGCAACAGACTCTTGTGCCGTGCTTCTCCCCATGCGCAAATATGTAAAGGTACGAGTGCGGATGAGTAAATCAGGAGAGCGTCGGGACAAGAACTCTGACGCAGGTGCTTCGGTCATCGAGTGGGCGTGGAGAAGTGAAGCTTCCCTTTGGCTCGGTGCTTGCAGTGCGTAATGCGTGACTTCATGGTAACACCAACTGAATTATCGGAGAATTGATCTATTGATGAGCCACGGGTGTTCGAAGAAGAGGACTGTAATGACGTCCAACTAGCAAGACAGGTGTTTGGGCCCCAAGAAATCTGAGCATTCAAGGGCGACGCAATCGTCATTTGCTTTATCCTTAGGAATATTGAAAATAATTCGGAAAAACAGAAAGGTATGGATCGCATCGGCTAGATCGTGTGGTAGATCGACAGTTCCTCCATGACCACGATGCCCCTCGATTGATGTATGTAGAGTCAATATCTTCCGTTTGTCTCGATAAGGCTTTGGCAGGCTTCTAGAATGCTCAATTGATTCTACATATCCTCTCTGCCACAGCAAGCGCCCATACAAATTCTCATTCAGTTTGTTGGCAGCTGTCATTGTCAGCCACAAGCGTGGAAAGTTTTGAATGTCTAGCGTCTGTGAAGTCACCTAGCTATAGCCTAAGCTATTGCCTCGAGGGCTACAGTCGCCCTAACTGACGGTAATTTTGCTTAACTTGAAAATAATTTCGTGTCATGCAAACCATCGTACTGGCACACACATGGCACGGGCCTCATCTTTTTTCAGCTCTGCGGTTTCAGGAATGTGTGCCACGAAGTTTCGTTGTCCGTTGGTATTAAGGATATGCCAGTGTTTTAGTTTTCATGGTGAAAATAGTGACGGAGAATGTTATGCCGTTTCGGGTCTCAAGTACCTTCAACAAGGCAATGTAAACTGACGCGGAGCGACCTTTTGCGACCGCGCGGTCAAAATATGTACTTGCATCAGGCTTAGCGGTACGAACAGGGCTGTTCACAGAGACGTAAATGCGGCGTATATTTGCGCAATGGATGCGTCTCGATGGACGCTGCGTGGTCGCGCCGTGTGACCGCTCGCTTTTTCCCATGGGCTCGCCTCGCAGCGATCTAGAGGCATGTTTCGAGCGTATCGCTTCCGCTGCTGTCGCTTCCGGTCCCACCCTCGTCATCGGGCGCCGCCGCATCATCATGGGGAAGAAGAAGGCACGACTCTGAGGCGTTCGGCAGCTGCGTGAAGAAGAATCCGCGGCCGAACAAGGCGCCGCTCCCCGTCAATATGGCGCGGTTGCTATACGCAAACTGGGTGTCGTGCTGCCGCTAGGGGGACGTGCACCTGCCTCGCGGTTGCTGGTGGCTCAGCCACCTCCAGGTGCATGTCCCGCTCGTGCCTCTGCGCGAGCCTGAGAGGAGTGCCAAGTTTCAACGCAGGCAGCGGTACCTGCCGTCGGACCTCCGTGACGATCCTACCTTCGCCATGGACTTCGATCTATGGCACACCTGACGCGAGACCGAGGAGGATCCGAGGAGGAAGGTGGGCTTCCTCAGCGATCGAGACTTCCCGTTTAACCAGCCTCCGCCGCTTGCGTGCCCGCCTCCTCATCGATCACAGCAGCCAACCGGCTCCTCCTTTTCCTCCCTGGACGACGACGATGCGCTGGCCTACCACAACGTGGAGGCCAAGAACGACTCAAACTACTTTGTCGCCTGCGTCTTCCATGACTGGCAGGCGGCCATGGCGGAGGACCGGAACTTTAACTTTCCGCCGACGATGACCGACGAGGAGATCGAGAGGCTCGGCGTCCTCGTGTCGCAGGTGGACCGACCGGTGCAGCCGCCGCTGCCCCGCTACGCCACCGACATCATGCCGCCAGGCCTCATGGAGGAAGAGGCCCTAGAAGGGGAGCTGCAGAACTCGGCCTCGCCGCCTCCACCTCCGTTGTTCAACCCGTGGGCTGCTCCACCTCCCCCTCCACCACCGGCGGAACCGACGTATGTTCCGCCGGCTGCCGACTGGCCGTGGAAGATAACGGAATTCGTCATGCTCGACTACGACAACGAGGAGTAAGCTAGGGTAGCAGGCGGTACATGCACCTTTAGTATTATATTTTTTATTTCCCTTTATTCACTATGTAAATTATGTATATGTTGAAAGAATGGAAAACCAAAAGAAAGTTGCGTCGTGCCACTGGGGGCAGCCCCTGGCGCAAACGATGCGCGCGCGAATTGGTTTCGATCATTTTGGCTGATGCAAACAGACTTGAACGACCACTTTTAGCATCTGATTTGCATCGTCCCGTTGGAGATGCCCTCAGACCTATTAAATGCGGGCGAATCTTCGAGACGTTGAGTACTTTGCTTGGTGATTTATGTCTCGTGACAACGACATCGACAAGTGGGGCGGTAACACATGATACGTACAAAGGTGTTATCTTTTAGGGTAAAATCCAAAATCTGGACTTAATTGGTTGTGTATAGCAATAGCCGAAGGCATTATTTCGAGAGTGCGAATTTTCTCCAGGGTAAAAACCTAAGATCTATGATCGAGCAGATGGCGCTTGTGCCCTCTTTCCTTCTTGAACATGTTACTTGTAAAGAATTTCGATATCGGTTGTTGTCTTGGCAATGTTTTGTGATGCATCTCCAGGAAATAGATCACTATAGTGGGATCTATTTTTTTCCTTCTTCCTTTTATTTTAGGATTGTGTGCATCTATAATGTTTTTAAAACATTTTAAAGTTGCAGAGGATAGGTGTAGTTGGTATCTCCATGATATTAATATATTTTCTTTATAAAAAGAATAATCTAAATCGTGTATTGCTTTACTTGTCGATACTTACTACGTTTGGTTTTATAAGTCCTCAATTTTTCAGCCTATCTTTGGCCTTAAACTCAACTAAGAAATTAAAACTTGTACGACAAAAAAACTATTGGTTTCGTATGCAAAAGAAGTTTTCCATGTTACCGTATTTGTGGCACATAACACATAGTCCTCCGAGCTATAAAAACTATCTCAGATTTTTCTAAATTTAAATGTATCTATGTCATTTTTATGGGACAGACGAAGTACTATGTTGGCACTCCAAATCGCGAGGCTTAAAATTTGAGGAGGAGGGAGTAGTTGCAATGCTAAAAGGAGGTATCTTGCTTGTTGTAATTAGTATCAAACCAATCACACATAAATTTTAAACATGTAAATTGAAGCATGCCATGATAAAATAAAGTATTATAATAATTGTATTAGAGTTTGCGCTTATTATCTTAAATCCTTTGATAAAAGGTTACAATTAGGCCTCGGAGCCACAGCTGATGCTATTTTTTTTTTTTTGGAAATTGCTCTAAATTGAGATATTGATCAAACATCTACTTTAACGGATCATATTACACAAGCATTGTGCCTCCTTTTTTTTCCTTTTTTGGCAACAAAAAACCACCACCATATATATTTGAGTAAAGGCTTGGATTGACTAGAAAACACATCTATAAATAGAACGATTGTTGCTTGCAAAAAGGAAATAAAATAGAGTGCTTCTTGCTTGGAGCAAAGAGAAATAGACAACAATTTTGTATAAATGATTAAAGTTGTTGAATCAGATGAAGTAGACTTATTAAGTAGAATTGTCCATCCACTTTATGGGAAACTTAACTAAAAAGACTGTGTCAGAAGTAAATAAAAAATAGCAAATGTTAACTTAATAAAGTAATTAATCAGGAATACTGTATGAACCGTAAGAAAGTTAAAATTATATAAGTAGGTTTGTGTAATAATGGCACATCAGTACATGGGATGATTGAATAGTTTCCCTTGTAACTTATATCTAGTGTAGAAGCTGTAACTAATAGGTTTATTACAGCTTCTAGTGTAGAAGCTGCTAGAAGCTGTAACTAATAGTTCGCCCTTATTGTAGTCTTACTGGATTTTAATAATATCACAATTCAACATAGAAGCAACATCATAGAAGAGAATTTGTACATTGTTGAATACATTTTCATGCATAACTATGTGATCAACGAGCATAGTTGACATTTTTCCCTTTTTGACATAATAGTTTTTGATATTGTGTTTTATGATAGTACAAGAATGTGTCCATCCCTCTTTTCATGCAAACTATATTATTGCAATTGAGTCATCATTACTTAAGAGATGAGACTTTTTTTTAGCAAACATCGGAGTTTATTAGTCAATTAACTAATGGAGTTCACCGGTCCAATAACCCAAAACAAAAATGAACAACGTGATACACCTACAATTTACATCAAGATCCATCACAGTCCTCTAGCTTCGCCCTTTGAATCTAAAGACCACGCATGCATATACATTTTTTTGATAAAGGGAATATATTAATATCGAACGATACCAAATACATTTAGCCTCTGCAACAACGCAATGCCCTAAAATATTACGGATGCACACAACCAAAAAAGAGAAAGAGAAAACTAAGAAATAAAAGTCCCGCTACAGCATCACAGCCCTAGCAACAGTAATACAACCACCACCAAGACAACACCTGAAAATCAGACTCTTCAAAAGCGACGCTTTCAAGAAGGAAACAGTGCACCAGCGCCACCGTAGCCCGATCAAAGATCTTAAGTTTTCACTCTCAAGATAGTCTTCGCTCTCAAAACAAAGCCTTCAACAAGGACATTGCCAGGCCCAACCAGTTAAGGCCAGACGTTGGATTTTCACCCTGGAAGGTAAGACTGCGAACTTCACATGTGCTGCCGCCCCCACTTCCATACCATTGTTGCTAAGTCCGAAACACCAAGCAAGCCCCTCAACAACGCAAATGCTTGAACCTCCATTAGCTAGTCCTCCAATCCGGCCTTCATGATATTCTCTTCTTCCGACTTCACCATGGATCAGCTGTCACTTGGTGTCAACACAGAACAGAGCTTCGCGCCGCTCCCTCAAGACCAATCGGTCGGAATAAAAGCATGGGTGCGCACGACCGAATACCACCGATCCAGCAAACACCAGGCAATAAAAGCACGGTTACACTTGCCGGCGGCGCCTTCCGGAACTCAACACACCGGCCAGATCGCGAGTCCAGGCTTCCGGTAGGTCTTCATCTTCACGCAAGAGAGGCCCTAGGACCGCCGCCTTTATTCAGGTCGGACCCCCACATCGGGGACCATCCCGGGATGGCCACTCCAACCCTCCACCGGCGACATCACCGTCGCCGGCTTCCACGCTTCTCCATCTCGCCGCCGAAACGCGGTGATAGATCGAAGGTCGTCCCTAGGAACTTAGCGAGCTCACCAAGTAGGCATGCGACACCGGAAAAGCATTGGCGACAATCCTCTCTTGCTTGATGAAGAGCATGGTCTAAGCCATGGTGACAGGCGGCATCCTCACATGCGCGTTGGCGGACGCCTGCATCTGATAGGCAAGCGTGGCGGCGGCCACCCTGGTGGATTCATCGGCTGCCTGTTGCCTTTCTTTCACCTTCAAATTTGCGCGTTGCCCCCCTCCCTGCTTGGCGGCCTGGATGGACTTCTCCTCCCGAGAGAGCAGCTTTTTTGGCAACTTCCCCTTCTTATCCTCGCCGGCAGAGGCGGAGCTCTTTGAGCCCGCCATGAGGGCGGTATCATCGATGTCAGGCGCGACGAGGACGGTCTCGTCTATGGAAGGTTCCTCGGCATGCAAGACAGCCATTGTGGCGAGGGCCTCCGTGGCTAGGTAGGGTTTTTGCCTCCATCTGAATACGATGGCTTCCGTGCCACCGATGGGCAGGCCATGTAGAAAGCGTCCACACCCATGTATTTTTGACCCTAAATTTAGACTGTGTTTCTATTCCCGCGGACAAGCTGGTTATTTCGCGTCGGACCGGTTGGTTGGGTGCTGTATCGACTCTAAATGAAAAGCAGCAGTGTCCAAGCTTTTTTTTTTGCGAAAGACAATACACACATAGATGATCACATATACGCGCATAGACTCACCTCTATGAATGCACGCACGCACATCCTACCTGTATGAGCATCTTCAAGAGACTGCGTCCAAGAAACTTTATCCAACGGGTCTTGAGATTGATGAAGTCACCACAAACACCTCGCTGTCGATGGAATCGTCACCTCTGATTGAACAATATTTCGCATTTAATGAGACATCAAAGTGTGCTGGGTTTGAATTCTGGTGCCCTCCTAACCACCATTACAGGTTGGTTCTCGGCAGTCCCCAAGCTGCAATAAAAGGCTGTGTATTCATGTCGCAACTTTAGCCGATCCATAAACCTGTGAGCGTTTTGTATTCACAACTATTTACTCATCCTTTGGATGCAGTGGGGGCCGGGGATTTCCCCCATTTCTAAAAAAAAAAAGTCCCCACGCTGCATACATGGCGAGCTACCTGTCCTATATTTCCACGCACATGGGGATCCCGTTCTTTGAATACGCGATTCGATCTTACAACTCCTACAAATATGAGCGCATGAGCGCCTGAGCCAGCCTCTGCTCTCCATTAGTTCACAGCTCCGATGGCGACCCGAGCTCTCCAGATGTTGGGGGAGGCCTCTCCGTGGAGCCTAGCAGGCGCGGCGGCGGCCATGGCGCTGCTGTGGCTGGCCGCCTGGATTGTGGAGTGGGCATGGTGGACCCCGCGGCGGCTGCGGCGGGCCCTTCAGGCTCAAGGCCTCAGGGGCACCCAGTACCGCCTATTCACCGGCGACGTGCCGGAGAACGCCCGGCTCAACAGAGAGGCCCGGTCCAAGCCCCTGCCGCTCGGCTCCCACGACATCATCCAGCGCGTGCAGCCCATGTTCAGCAACGTTATTAAAGAGAACGGTGAGAAATTCAGAAATTCTTGCTTTCCTTCTCCTTTTTTGTGACGTCCCAACCGATAGTGTTGGCATTTTGAACTTGGTATGACTGAAGTTTGGACTAATCGCAAATTACGAGTATGCATTAGGTTGGAGAAACCTGGGTCGCAGTCTTGCACACTTACAGTTCTGAGCTTTTCAAACGCTCTGAATTCTTTTCTCAGCAATATAATCTGAGCTACTGATACATAGCATGATGTACTAGACAGGAGTAACTAAGTAACTGTAAGGTGCACTTCGTTTGCCATGTAACAAAGATCACTTTACAAATGCAGGAAAATTTGCATTCACTTGGTTTGGCCCAACACCAAGGGTGATGATTCCCGACCCGGAATTAGTGAGAGAAGTTCTGTCCAACAAGTTTGGGCACTATGGCAAACAAAAGAGCAGCCGTCTTGGGAAGCTGCTTGCCAACGGGCTTGCAAATCATCAAGGCGAGAAATGGGCAAAGCACCGGCGAATCTTGAATCCTGCTTTTCACAACGAAAAGATAAAGGTACTACTCGATGGGATTCTATAGTACTAGTTGCTTTCACTATTTTCCTCTTTGAAATCATCATGCCTAATCAATGATAATGCACTGTCTGGATAATGCTTCATTAATCACAGAGGATGCTGCCGGTGTTCGCTACCTGTTGCGAAGAAATGATTACTAGATGGGATAATTCAATGTCCACCCAAGGATCATCTGAGATTGACATCTGGCCCGAGTTCCAGAATCTTACCGGAGATGTCATCTCGAGAACAGCATTTGGTAGCAATTACCAAGAGGGGATGAAAATATTCCAGCTGCAAGGGGAGCTAGCTGAACGCCTAATAATGGCTTTTCAGACTATTTTTATCCCAGGCTATTGGTACGTTCTTCTCTTCTTGCACCAAAAAGAAGAAAAAAATCTATCAACTTGCACATTCGAGTGATTGCCAAGCACACACGTTTTTCTCATAAGAGTAGTTGTAACCTTCATATCACAAACTCATAGCACTCACAATTCATTTTTCTTCCCAAATGGAGCAGTACAGTGCATACAAGATCTGTGGTGTTTGACGAAAATTATGTAGTTTAGGCACATGCACTTTAACTCGTAGAGGTGCTGAAATGGAATCGGAAAATAAGATGGTAGACCTTTTCTTAAATGCAAGAACTTTGTTGAAGAAAATAGCAGACTAATGTAAAAAAAAAAAATTTACCTTTTGAATGTTAAACTTAAACAAAAACAGTATAAAAATACTGTTGTGACATATCAGAGTATTTGCAGGTTCCTACCTACAAAAAATAACAAAAGGATGAGAGCAATTGACTGTGAGATCCGCACAATTCTGCGAGGGATTATTGGAAAAAAAGACAAAGCTATTAAAAATGGTGAAGCCATCAGTGATGACTTGCTAGGATTGCTGTTGGAGTCAAATATGCGGGAATCCAATGGGAAAGCAGATCTAGGAATGAGTACTGAAGAAATAATCCAGGAATGCAAGCTATTTTACTTCGCAGGTATGGAGACAACATCAGTCTTGCTCACATGGACACTAATTCTGCTCAGCATGCACCCAGAGTGGCAAGATAAGGCAAGAGATGAAGTGTTGTACCATTTTGGAAGAACCACACCTGATTTCGAGCACTTGAGTCGCCTAAAGATTGTAAGTTTGAAATATATATTCTGTCATTTCCTACTTCACAGATTGCAGTGGGTAATATAACAGCACAAGCAATACCCCCTTCATCAATATGAAAATATAAGTACCAAGAATATAACATATAAGATTTCCGTAGTATTAAAATTGTACCACATATTTGCATATACATTTGAGTGAAAAAAAATTCTCACAAATCTCTGACCGTGCCATTAAAAAGACTTTATTTGGAGCAAAACAGGAAGACATTGTGCTTTAAGTTCAGAAGGATTGGAGAAGGGATCTTTATCTTGTGTGTTTTATTTGCAGGTAACAATGATTCTATATGAGGTTCTTAGATTGTACCCGCCAATAACCATTCTAACGAGAAGAACATACAAAGCAATGGAGCTCGGTGGTATCAAATATCCAGCAGGCGTGAACCTTATGTTGCCTATTCTCTTTATCCACCATGATCCCAATTTATGGGGAAAAGACGCGAGCGAATTCAACCCAGAGAGGTTTGCTGATGGCATCTCGAATGCAGCGAAGCATCCGGGTTCTTTCTTCCCATTTGGAGGGGGTCCTCGGATTTGCATTGGCCAGAACTTTGCTTTGCTGGAAGCCAAGATGGCTCTCAGCACCATCCTGCAGCACTTCTCTCTCGAGCTCTCGCTGTCCTATACTCACGCACCATATACTGTGATAACCCTCCACCCTCAGCATGGTGCTCAAATTAGGATGAAGAAGATATGACCATGCTTCTAGCCGGGTAGTGAATTTGCTCATATTTTGTGTGTAGTTTAAAGTTGAAGCCTGAGCTGAATAAACATAGCACCATGTCTAAATGTTGTATTGTTGTGTGTTTTTCAAAGTTATGAATAAATTGAAATAGTACATCCAGTTTAACTGCTCCAGAGTCTGCAACTGTCATCCAAAGAAACTCCTTTCATAAGGCTGCAGAAAATATGACACTGAAAACTCTCCCAAACATATAGGTTCTGCATCCACACAAAACGTTTGCGTAATAACCGTGCTCAACTTAAGGGGTTGCACACACGGGTCACAGCAGGTATTTTCTTCGTCGTGTCAAACACCAATCACCAACTCTATAAGTAAGATGGGTGTAGCTACTCCCAAAACGCAAAACTGAACCTTGCTCATTTGGACAATAAATCGTGGTAAGGATGAACGGGGGACTGGCAAGAGTTGGTACGAAAGGAAGTTTTTCAGCACCTGGGAAAAAAAGGGACAAGGTTTTGATAGATTGAGCCGTCTGAAGATTGTAAGGCCACTCCCAATGTTTGGCTCTTAGCACGGTAACCAAGTATCAATACATCGGCTCTAATTTCTATATATTGCCTGAAAATGGCATTTATGCTTTAGCATCAGATGTTCAGAAACATTTTTCTCCAGGAAACTTTGGATGTGCATAAATACATAATATTTTAGGATGACGGTCGGGTCCAAAATAGGTTTTCACCATCGATTCAGAGACGGCGCAGCCTAAGGGGGACATCATGCTGCGGGTGCAGTGTGAGGACGGTACAGGGCGCGTGCACGTAGGACGGCGAGAGCTCGAACGTGAAGTGCTGAAGGATCATGCTGATGGCCACCTTGGCCTCAAGCAGCGCGAAGTTCTGACCGATGCAGTTCCTCGGCCCCCAGCTGAAGGGGAAGAAGGCCGCTGGGTCGCTGCACGCCTTGGTCACGCCCTCTGCAAACCTCCCCGGGTTGAACTCGTTGGAGTCATCCCCCCATATGGCAGGGTCACGGTGGATGGACATGATGTTCAGCGCAAGCATCACGCCCGGAGGGTAGGTGACGCCTCCCAGCTCTATCTCCTTGTATGTCCGGCGGTTAATGAGCACCACGGGCGGGTACAGACGCAGGACCTCGTTAAATACCATGGCAACCTGTCACAAATCAGCAGAAGATCAATGACAGAATCCGACCCAAAGAACTTTGCAATGGTCTAACTCGTTTCATATAGGCAAGCTGGTAAAGCTAAGTACTCACAATTTTGAGGCGGTTAATACCATTTAAATCTGGTTTGTTTTGCCCAAAGACCTGCAGAACCTCCTCCCTGGCACGATCCTGCCACTCCGGGTGCATGCTTAGCACCACAATCGTCCATGTAAGCAGCACGGCGGTAGTCTCCATTCCTGCAAAGTAAAACAGCTTGCATTCACCAATTACATCTTCCATGGTCATCCCCTTGCTGGATTTGCCATCGGCGTCGCTGTAATCTGTATTTGCCTCCAGTAGCAAGCCAAGTAGATCATCATTGTGAATCACTCCATTTTTCATAGACTGCTGTCTCTTCTCTATTATGCCCCTTAGCATCTGTTCTACCTCTGTATTTATAGCCTTCATCCTTCTGTTGTTTTCTGTTGGCAATAGCCTGAAAAGCGAAAAATATATTGTTGTTAGACTTCTTCTTAACTAATGAGATGAGGCAAAGCTTTGACTCCATTTCGGAAAAAAAAAATTGCTAGCTAGCTCTCGGGATAAAAATGGATAGTTTTAGAGAAGGAAATGGACACAAATCGAAAAGAGGTATGTTCAGCAAAGTAAGTGGACATAACCAATGATACAGATAAGAAGCATTCTAGAGTACAGAATTCCATATGTGTGGGAATTATGTATTTGGGCAGAAAAAATAAAGAAGATGGGGATCGTACGAGAAGCCTGGGATGTAATTAGTCCGGAAAGATTGAATAAGGCGTTCTGCTTGCTCTGTTTGAAGGAAGAAAATCCGACTGCCTTCTTGGCTGGTAACGCCGAATGCAGCTCTTGAAATGACATCCCCTGATAAACTCTGGAGCTCTGACCAAACATCAAGCTCTATTTCTCCAACAGAAAGACTGGCAGAATTCTCCCATCTGCTAATTAGGTCGCTGCACGAGGCAGATAATGATGGCAACATCCGCTACAATCAATTCCAAGAGAATGGTCAGAAGGTCAACAAATGTGCTCTGCAACTTTTTTTAGACATAGAGAGCAACATCAGCTGTAATCATTTCCAAGATAATGGTCAGAGGCTCAACAAATTAGCTCCATCCTAGTATAACTTTAAGTATAGAGCATGTAGTAACAAGGCAAACTTCCTCTTTTAGTTTGAGCTTTGCATAAAAGGCTAGACTAAGATTATCATTCTAGACGAGGTAGGGACAAATAGACAAAATTAACAGCTCATACTCGGAATGAAAAATACACTACGCATTTGTTGCATTGGCAAACATAAATTTTACTAATACCTTTAGCTTTTCTGCATGAAAGGCTGGATTCATAATCCTTCTATGTTTGGCCCATTGTTCACCGTCAAGGGTTGCGAGCCCGCCAACAAGTAACCGCGCAAGGCGGACTAGCTTTGTTTTCTCGAAATGCCCAAATTTATTCGATAGAACTGCTCGAACCAACTCCGGGTCGCCGATTGTTATTCTTGGGTATGGCCCAAACCATGTGAATGAAACCTTACCTGCATTTCAGTTAACAGATGAGAAGAGTTCACCTGGAAGGATTTCAAAACCAGAAGGAGCATGCAAGCTAGCAGTCTATGCCATGTACTCTAATCATCCTACAAGGTTTATTGGCAATTCAGTCATGGTAGTACGAAATAAGATGATTCTTTTCTGACAGTAACATGAAAGATAGTCCTTGTAATCAGAAGGAGAATGCAAGCTAGCAGTCTGCCATTTACTCTGATCATCCTACAAGGATTATTGGCAATTCAGTCATGGTAGTACGAAATAAGATGGTTCCTTTCTGACGGTAACATGAAAGATAGATAGTCCTTGTACAGTTGTACTGTACTTGGAATCTACACAAAGCAGATGGCATCTGGCACAGGTGCATACCGTGGTCCTTCATGACACGGTGGAGGAGAGGCGCCACGCGCGGGAAAATGTCGTGTGCCCGATCCATGGGCACGGGCCTGGACCAGGCCTCCCCCTTGAGCCGCTGCTCCTCCTTGAGATCGCCTTTGAGGAATCGGTACTGGGTGCCCCTGAGGCCCTGGGCCCTCAGAACCCGGTCCATGCGCCTTGGGCTCCACCAGGCCCATTCAAGCATCTGCACTACGAACCACATCATGGCGATGGCGGCGGCGCTGGCCAGTAGAGTCGACGGCGAAACATCGCGGAGTACCGCGGTGGCGGCGCCGGTGCCACCTCCCATTGCTTCTTCCTCTGGCTCTCTCAATCGCTCAAAGCAAAGTTTCCTTGGTGGCAGATATATGCTGCCAACCAATATTTTGTCTTCTACTAGCCGTATTGGCCAAAGTTATTTTATTTCTAACAAGGGAAGCGCCCACAGAGGATCTAAAAACTACATTACTAGTAAATTTGAACGTGGGAATGTGGGATTACATCTTACATGAGAACACCCAAAGTAAAGAAATGGTGTATCTAATTCTCGGTCGACCGAGAACCAGTCATGAGCAGGAGCATACATATAAATTCAGGACCAGAAAAACCATATTCCGATTTTTTTGAACAATTTGAAGAACTTCTTATGGAGTACAGTTGTTCCTATTGGTGGTGGTTTGGATACATCTGATGAGTCGTTCATAATTGTGGCAGATATTTTTTTTCTTCCTTTTGACCATGTACATTCTCAATGTCTAGATATGTTTTTGACATTATGTTGGTGCAGATACGAGATGTAGAACCGACCCACTCCTCGTGTGGCCCGCAACGGGCGACTCGGGGGGAAGACACAAGCGCCACCCCCCCCCCCCCCTAGGTAGCCTCCTCTCCTCCGCCGCTGGCCTTCCAGCGGTGGAGGCGCCCCTCACCACCGAAGGTGGCTGGGGGAGAGCCGCGGTGGACACGCTTAAGGCCCAGGACCCGCTCCTGCCTGCTCCGCCACGCGCGGCGGCCGGACGGCAGTGTTGATCTACGGTCGCTGGGGAGTGGCGGCGGCGGGCTTGGCGGCATGGTGTGCGGCGGCGGGCTTGGCGGCATGGTGTGCGGCGGCGATGCCCCTGCCGTACTGCTGCGGGCGTTGGTACGGGCATGGCCAGATATGGGCCTAGATGGGTCCGATCTAGATCCGTTCGGGCTTGGAGGTTCGCTGGCGCTGGCAAGCCAGGGCGGTGGCCCCGAGGACGCGGTGGTGACGGGTGGTGTGTAGGATAACGTTGCATAGAAAACAAAAATTTTCCTACCGCGAACACGCAATCCAAGCCAAGATGCAATCTAGAAGACGGTAGCAACGAGGGGTATCGAGTCTCACCCTTGAAGAGATTCCAAAGCCTACAAGATGAGGCTCTTGTTGCTGCGGTAGACGTTCACTTGCCGCTTGCAAAAGCGCGTAGAAGATCTTGATCACGATCGGTTCCGGCGCCACGAACGGGCAGCACCTCCGTACTCGGTCACACGTTCGGTTGTTGATGAAGACGACGTCCACCTCCCCGTTCCAGCGGGCAGCGGAAGTAGTAGCTCCTCTTGAATCCGACAGCACGACGGCGTGGTGTCGGTGGTGGTGGAGAATTCCGGCGGAGCTTCGCTAAGCGTGCGGGAAGTGGAGGAGCGGGGCGGCTAGGGTTTGGGGAGAGGGGGCGCCGGCCACTATTAGGGGTGCGGCCACCTTGGTGGTGTTTGAGGTGGCCGGCCCCCTCCCCTTGGCCCTCATTATATAGGTGGAACCCCAAGAGGTGGTGTCCAAGTCTTCGAATAAGACCCGAACCAAAAACCTTCCATAGGAGGGGAAACCTAGCCAAGCTAGGACTCCCACCAAGGTGGGAGTTCCACCTCCCATGTGGGGGTGGCCGGCCCCCTGAGGAGGAGTCCACTTGGGACTCCTCCCCCACTAGGGTTGGCCGGCCATGGAGGTGGAGTCCCATGTGGACTCCACCTTCCTTGGTGGTTTCTTCCGGACTTTTCTAGAACCTTCTAGAACCTTCCATAGAACCTTCCGCGACATTTTATTCACATAAAATGACATCCTATATATGAATCTTATTCTCCGGACCATTCCGGAACTCCTCGTGATGTCCGGGATCACATCCGGGACTTCGAACAAATATTCCAACTCCATTCCATATTCAAGAACTACCAGTTCAACATCCAACTTTAAGTGTGTCACCCTACGGTTCGTGAACTATGCGGACATGGTTGAGTACTCACTCCGACCAATAACCAATAGCGGGATCTGGAGATCCATAATGGCTCCCACATATTCAACGATGACTTTAGTGATCGAATGAACCATTCACATACGATACCAATTCCCTTTGTCTCACGATATTTTACTTGTCCGAGGTTTGATCTTCGGTATCACTCTATACCTTGTTCAACCTCGTCTCCTGACAAGTACTCTTTACTCGTACCGTGGTATGTGGTCTCTTATGAACTCATTCATATGCTTGCAAGACATTAGACGACATTCCACCGAGAGGGCCCAGAGTATATCTATCCGTCATCGGGATGGACAAATCCCACTTGTTGATCCATATGCCTCAACTCATACTTTCCGGATACTTAATCCCACATTTATAACCACCCATTTACGCGGTGGCGTTTGGTGTAATCAAAGTACCTTTCCGGTATAAGTGATTTACATGATCTCATGGTCATAAGGATTAGGTAACTATGTATCGAAAGCTTATAGCAAATAACTTAATGACGAGATCTTATGCTACGCTTAATTGGGTGTGTCCATTACATCATTCATATAATGATATAACCTTGTTATTAATAACATCCAATGTTCATGATTATGAAACTAATCATCCATTAATCAACAAGCTAGTTTAAGAGGCATACTAGGGACTTCTTGTTGTCTACATATCACACATGTACTAATGTTTCGGTTAATACAATTATAGCATGATATATAAACATTTATCATAAACATAAAGATATAAATAATAACCACTTTATTATTGCCTCTAGGGCATATCTCCTTCGAGTCTCCCACTTGCACTAGAGTCAATAATCTAGTTTACATTTGTAAAGATATAACACCTTGGCCTTATGGTGCTTTATCATGTATTGCTCACGGGAGAGGTTTTTAGTCAACGGATCCGACACGCTCGAAACGTATGTATTTTGTAATTCATTTGCGTCTCAACGCATCACTCATTTCCAAATGAGTCGGCATTAAATATGTTTGGTCTTTTGGTGGAACCTTAATTCCGCGGTCTGAAATATGTCACTAATATTGTCACACACAATATAGTTTCAAAGTTCTGACTCTGCCGGAAATACACCAAGTTCTCAAAGAACCTCTTGACTTTAACATCCTTTGTCATTGTCAAAACAATGATATATTCTGCCTTCTTTTGTAGATTCCGTCACAATATTTAGAACTCTTCTAAATCTAGCATAAACAACTTCTAGCTCATTGTGCTACCTTTTAAACAACACTTAGTCTAATTTGAGATTGAAATTATATTTTATATGTGACAAAACCAATATCGGTGTAACACCTTACAGCGATTTGTTTGTCATTTCTTCATACAAAAATATATATATATATATATCCTTAGTTCTTCTAAAGTACTCAAGGATATTCTTACTGTTATCCAATGATCATCATATGAATCATTCTGGTATATGCTTATAACACTTTATAGCACATGATATCTGATTGTGTACATATTATTCGTGATCTATAATCACTCATGTGTTTTTACTCATTGAGTGTCATATACACTCAAGTCTTGTTAAACCTTCACATGACAAGAATATTTTCTTAATTTATCTATATTGAACTACTTCAATATCCATCATATGTACTTTGACTTAAACTTATTTATGTGTTTCAATCTATCTTCATAGATCTTGACACTAAATTTGTTTCAGTCCATATCCTTTCATTGAAGTTAATTCTCAATGAAACCTTTTTAATCAAGTATATAATTACATCATTTATAACCAACTATATGTCACCTACATAAAGTATTATAAATGTGTCTTAGCGCTCCCACTTAATTTTTTGCAAATGCAAGCCTCTTCATCGTCTTTGATGAAATCAAAAATTCTTTGACTATTTCATCTGGTGAAGATTCCAACTCCGCAATACTTACTTCATCCAATTGAAGTTTGTATACCTATCTAGTATTCCACGGACCAGCAAAACTCTTGGTTGTATCTTGTATACATACTTCTGTTAAGTAGTGTATTTTGCCATCCTACTAGCATATCTCATAAAAGAAATATGTAGTGATTACTAGAATAATCCACATAGACTATAAGCATTGCTACGGAAGATCTAATCTTATCGTATTCAACTCTTTGAACTTTGTCGTAAACAATTTTTCGATAAGTCAAGCTTTCTTCAAGGATATTTCATCCAAGTCTATCAATTTCATAGATCCATTTACTTTCATAAAGTATTCATCTATTTTGGATTTCATGGCGCATGGCCATTTTAACGGAGTCAGGGCCCATCATAACTTCTTTGTTTTGTAGTAGGTTTATCATTGTTCAAAATCAATCCTTTGTCCACAAATCATTTATTTGATCACAAAGTAAACCATACCTACAAAGGTTCAATATGTACTTCGATCTTCATGTCTAAAACACTTTGTAGTCATGAGAGCCATGATCGTTATGGCCGCTTCCGAAACCAATTCCGATGCTGCGCTACTCTGATCATTATGCTCAGGTTCATAAACCTTATCAAATTATATTGTCCTCCCACTCAAATACTTCACTAGAAACAATTTCTCGGAAATAAGAAACATTGACAAACACTTTTGTCTTTGTCTTGTGGGAAGAATTCCCAATTAAATCTACGGGATAACCAACAAAGACATTCATCCGATTTTGGTTGTAAACTCTTAGACCAAAATTTAAAGAAAAGACTATTAGGGTTTATACCCATACCATAACCTGTATGGTGTCATTTCAACGGATCATGATGATGCTCTATTTAGTGTAAAAGCGGTAGTCACTAAAGCATAATCCACAAAAATATAATGGCGTCATAATATTTTATCTCATCATTAATCCAACAAGGTTTGGATACATATCTCGGATACTATATCATCATTATGATACTCCAAGAAATGTGAGTTGTAGAACAATTTCATAACTCTCTTAGATGTTCGCTAAAAATCGTAATTCAAATATTTCCACCATGATCCAATCATAGATATTTGATTTTTCTATTACGATGATTTCCACTTCATGCTTGAAACTTATTTGAATCCATTCAAATGTTTCAAACTTCTTCCTTATTGAATATATCCACATATATATACTCAATTCATTGTTGAAAGTTTTCATGAAGTAGAAGAATCTCCCGCACACAACTATGCCCGAGTGAACCACATACATCATCATGTATTTTTCCACTAAGTTAGTTGCCCGTTCAACTTTTGGCCTATGAACGGTATTTTAATCATTCTCTTTAGAAAAGATTTGCAAGCGCCAATTGATTCAAAAATCAAATGACTCCAAAATCCATTTGCATGGAGTTCCTTCATGCGTTCCTTTCTAACATGACCTAAATGGCGGTTCCACAAATACGTGGAATTCAAATCATTTGCCTTATGGCATTTTAGCGTCAGTGTTATGTATGTGTGTTTCACCATTAAGATTTATAATAACTTATCCATCGTTCATGGAGTAATGTCATAATTTGAACAACTCATTGTTTTCATTTGACCAGAGCAAAATAACAATTATTAAGTTCTTTATTATAAATTCTAAGGGCTAGATAGAATGCCAACGACGAACATAATAACACTTTATTTTGTTCCAGACGTGTATTCCTATCATATTCCTTGTCAGTCACTTAGGCCATTGTATTCTTGTATTGTGTTGTTTTGTATGACACTTCATACCAACCAATATAGTACTAATACCCAAGAATTTCATTTGCGTGACTAAACTAGGAATACAACCATAACATGTATATCATTTATATACACCTGAGCTAGACTTTCTAGTCTTTTCTTTTCTTTTGCCAAAATTTCTTTTGCAGTTTCTCTTTTAGCTTTTCTCATTATTCAGAAAAACATTTCAACATCAATAACTTCTAGGTTTGTTGGTCAAATACCAATAACCTTGAGGTTCTTACTTTGAAGTTGATCATCATATGACAAGTGTTTCAGATTTCACTATTAGTAAATTTGTAATATGATGAACAATTTCACTCATAATTTTATCCATCAATTCATGATAACTTTTCTGAGACCATGTCTGTACATGCTAGGCTCATAAAGTTTAAACCTTAGTATTTGCATATGCAAATCTGGCTTGCACCCGTTGGAAGCACACGCAGAATCTATAACACCCGATCATCACGTGATGCTTCGAAACGACGAGTCTTAGCAACGGTGCATACTAAGGACAATCACTTCATGGATATGCGAATATCGTTAGTGCCCCAATAGTTGGAGGATTGGGACGCCTTGCGTCTTCAACCTTCGTACATTCCCATAAAACTTATGAGTTTATGTAGTCTCACCAAATTTATATTCTATCATCTTGCAATAAGGTCTTAGATATCACATATATCTCGTACCTTGATTATTTCTGAAAACTAAATTTTCAGCTCCTTACTTTTCAAACAGATTTGAACTTCAAGTTTCACGGAGACAAGATAACTTTAGGTACTAATTGAAACCATAGCTCTCTGAATCAACAAAGTGAGTTTCACTAAATGTTTGCAATAGGACTTAATCATTTCTTGATTCATTAACAATACGGTACCAAACCGTAAAGTTTCTAGTCAGATTTTAACAGTATTTCTATCTCAATTATAAGACTAGCGCATAGTAGTAAACGGATGCCAATACTACAAAATTAATTCAAAATACTATTCAGACTATGTTTATGATAATTAGTTCATGTTTTAATCTAATTACTAATGAACTCCCACTTAATACAACATCCCTCATAGTTGTTAAGTGGTACACGATCCAAATCCACTACACCAAAACCGATCATCACGTGAGATGATGTAGCTTCAATGGTGAACATCAACATGTTGATCATATCATCCATATGACTCGTGTTCAACCTTTCGGTTTCCGTTGTCCCGAGGCCATGTCCGTACATGCTAGGCTCGTCAAGCAAACCCAAGTATTCCGCGTGTGCAACATGGCTTACACCCGTTGTATGTCGAGTTTATCACACCCGATCATCACGAGATGCTTCAAAACGTCGAACAATGCAACGGTGCATACGAGGGAAGAACACTTTATTATCTTGATATTAATGTGAGGGATCATCTTATAATGCTACCGTCGCGATCTAAGCAAAATAAGATGCATAAAAGGATTAACATCACA